>NW_023604850.1:0-63459 GCF_014898055.3 Talpa occidentalis | reverse complement strand
GTGGAGCTTTACTATTATGTGTTTTGCTGTATTTTTCCTTTGTCGTGGAAGTTTTGGTTTCTTCTTGCTTCTTGTATATCAATTTTCAGCTCCTTCTTCACATTTGGGAAGTTCTCTTCAATTATCTCTTTGAATTTTTCTCTGTTCCTACATCTCTCTCCTCTCCTTCTGGTATTCCTATAACTCTTATATTTCCTTTCTTCATGGAGTCAGATAGTTCCCGAAGTCTTTCTTCATCTTTTTCCTTCGTACTTCTCTTTCCTTTTCTGTTTTGGTTCTTTTTATTTCTGTGTCTTCAAGAGAACTTATTCGTTCTTCCATTTCATCTATTCTGCTTTCATTGCTTTTCCCAGAATTCTTTATTTCTTCCATTAATTCTTTGATCTCCTGCATTTCTTTTACTTCCCTCTTTAGGGACTCAATTTCATTCTTCTGATCGTTGATTATTTTTCCCTTATCATTGTTTTTCTTTATGACTTCTGTCAGTTTTTTAATCACGGCAATTTTAAATTCTCTTTCTGGAAGGCTCAGGAGTTCTTCCAAGTTACTGTCGTTGCAATCTGGGGGCTGGTTTTCTTTTCGTGGTGTGCTTTTTTCCCTGAGGAGTTGCTAGGTTGCGTGTGGTTCTTCTACTCCCTACTGTCTGTTTTCTAATTTGCTGTATGCGTTGGGACACTGTGTTGCTGGGACTGGCCGGCAATTGGGTGAGCTTCTCTGCTCCCCTCTGGCTCCTCCGGGAGCCATCTGTCAGTTTCACGCAGTCTTTACTGATGAAAGGTCCTTGTTCTAAAATGCCAATGGGGACACACTCCCCTTTGCGCCTGGTCTGCCCCTGCCGTGGGTTCCCGCTCCTCCTCTGGGCTTGGACTGCAGGCCAGAGGGGGTCTGGCGTGGGCGAACTTCCCCCGCTCATCTCTGGCTCCTGAGGGAGCCTTCTGCAGGCAGTCTTTACTGAAAAATGTCCCTGTTCTAAAATGGCGATGTGGGACACACTCCCTGCGCGTCCGGTCTCAGGCAGACTCTTCCGCGTGCCTGATCTGCCCCGGCTGTGTGTGCTCGCTCCCCTGTGGGCTCAGACTCCTGGTCGGAAGGGGCCCGGCGTGGGCTAACTCCCCAGCTGGCCACTGGCTCCTCCAGGAGCCTCTGCTGGTTTTAAGTCACTAGGTGGCGCCAGAGATCTCTCCTAGAGCCCTTGGGGAGCTGTTTTTTTTTTTTTTCACCCCGTGGGACAGGGAACAGAGCGGAATATTTGGGTAAACCTCAACGGCTTTGGGGTGCTGTGTCTGCCTTGTGCCCCACCGTCGTGGAGAACCCACGCCCCGAATTTCATGCCCGGGTCTCAGTTCCAAAGCCCTCAGGTCCAGGACGCGGCTGTAGCCCAGTTCAGTGTCCACAGAATGGCGTCTTTTGCACCCAGCTCCCGTGCCTGGGTGCCTGGTTCCTGGTTACTCAGTGAGGGACTTTCACCTCAGTGAGGGTTGCACATATCTCCCCGCATGCCTAGGTCGCAGGCACGGGGACCTGGGCATCCGCGATCCCGATCCGCGTTTGCTTTTCAACCACGCTGCTTTTCTGTGCTATCCCGATCCTGATCCGCGCTTGCTTTTCCAGTACGCCGCTTTTCCGCGCAAGCTTACTGGGCGGCCCGGGGCTGTGTGCTGGTGCTGGTCTCCTCCTGGGGGGGGGGGTCTCTGTTTAATGGCGCCCGGAGCTCACCTCCGTGGTGAATCCTGCAGGGTTCTCCGCAGCTCCAGTTCACGGGGTGTGGTGGCTGAAATAGTTCCTTTCCACTCAAAGTCCCGCTTGCTGCGTAGTTTGTTCTTGTTGGTCGTTTTAGTTTGTTTTTTCCCTCCTCTCTGCTGGTCGGAGAGTGCCGACTTTGTGGGTGGGGAGGGGAGCAGGGTTCTGCGCTTTCCTCCCTTCTGGTCCTCTTTTATGGCAACTTCCTTCTTCGGGTAGTTTGCTGGAATCGTCCGTTTATCTTCCCTGTCCCAGTTCTCACTGGGACCTGCCGCTTTTCCTCCCTATTAACTTTTTTAATGGGACATCTTACTCACAGCGTCTCCTCGCCGCCATGTTGCTCTGCGCTGAAATGTTTATCTTACTAGAAAGTCTATGAAGACTATTTCAAGTTCATTAGGGTAACTATGCAGACTTTCTAGAGAACAAGATTTTTTGTGTCCAAAAAGATGATTTCAGATACTTCAGAATGTATGAAAATGAAATACACAACTGGACCTCAAATCAGTTGTCTTAGTTGTGAGTAAATCATTAATCTTTATATAAAATTTTTAACTTTTTGAAATTCCTTTACCTCTAATATAATCACTCACTATCTTTTTCCTTTTGAAAACCAGAAGTCAGTTCAAGGTAGCTGACTGATAAAACGTATTTCCCTCCCCTTCCTCTCCAAATTCTGTTGCAATAATAAATATAAACATGACAAAAAGTCCATAGAGAGTCTAATAACGAGAAAGGCAGAAGCATCAGAGAAAAAAAAGTGCAAATTTGGCAAAATGTATGGAGTAAGAAGATGAAGAGTCAGACATGAGAGCTTTTAGTTGCATAGGGTTTTCCCCAAGGCTGTGCTGGTATTCACAAGAAGAAATTCTTAGGGAAAAGAGATCAAATCAGGGATAAAACTAGGATTCAGGAGAAGCAGGACATTATAGCAAGTTATGATCTGAAAAAATATATATTTCTGGAGATACTAGGGAGAATGCTGGATTTTCAACAGCATATAGGACTTGTGTTTGTACAATTCTTCGGTATTAAAAGGATCAGCTAATCTCCTAAGATTAAAGAAAACGAGAACACCCAGATGACAAATTGCTGAAATTTAAATAGTCAAAGTTTGCAAATATTTTTTTAATAAATTAGGATGGCCTTACCATATCTATAATATTTTCTTCATTCACTTACATTTAATATACATCACTGATTGAAAAAGAAAGGGGCAGTTAGTATTAGCCTGAAGGTGATAGGAAATGACATGGAGTATGCTCTGATCGACATTATCAATATATGTGTCATGCCGGGTAAAAATAATCTGAGATGATCCATTTCATGGAATTTGCTAAGGGAGCCTGTCCTAATGATTTACCTGCTGTGTTGTTCACAATCCTAAAACTGGGGGGCACTCAACCATGGTTTGACCCTCACTAACCTGAATGATGAGAGTACAGCCTCAAGGGAAAGAAGACCGATCTTTCAGTACACTCCACCCAATCCAGCAGACTGACCTGAAATAGCTGCAGTTATCTACACACCTTACTATGTGCTGAATTTTATCACCCTTCTCCCCAATTCTTATGTTGAAACCCTAACTCCCAATACCTCAAAATGTGTCTACATTTGGAGATAGGGCCTTCAGGAGGTGACTAACTTAAAATGAGGCCAAAGGGGCAGACCATGATCCAATCTGACTAGTGTCCTATAAGGGGGAGAGGAATTTGGACACACAGACCACCAGGAATTCATATACATGAGGAAGATCATGTGAAGATGTTTCCTAGCTCTCCCTAAAAGGGGAGGTACCATGTTCCCTGTTCTACTTAATGATGGGCAAGATCTTGCTCTTGTTTGTTTGCAACAATGCCAAATGCATTCTAGGTAGCATTATACACTTCCAATCTTGCTATGGTAACATTTGTAGGGCATTTGTTTTTGAACAGGGCCCATTCCTTGGTGTCTACAAATCACCTTTCTTGTAGATTTCCATGTATGTGAAGGGAACAACTCCATATTTTCTAAAAGACCTAGAGAACATATAGGAGGTCATCTCCTTTTTCTCTTTGTGTTGATTATTTTGGTGATTTACTGGAAGTTGGAAATTAGAGGAAAGAGTCAGTGACAAGTTTTTAAGAAATCTAAATTTAAAGTGCTTTGTATTTCTGAATCATGGGAGGTGATTCTATCAGTGATATAACCATCTTGCTAGCATTTATAAATGCCAATTCAATATAAACCACAGCATAAATCTTTCTACAAGTTCAGGTATTTCCTTGATTTGTAGAGTCAAACCTACCTCAGCCAGTAGTCCTCTTTTTATGAAATTCAAAAGAACTTGTATGTCTATTTTAGGATTACTAGCAAGCTAGCTTGCTACCTATCTGTCTCTATACACACATAAGTAATATTATTTGTATTTCTACTTAATATAATATATCAATATTATACACATATATACAGATATAGAACATAAAAAATAATTATTTGGTGTTCTGCCCCCTTTCCTGTTACACAGTTCCTAAAACCCTTGGAATGACTGAAGTAATAATTGTCTTCTTGTGTGCTAATGATCTGAATATTGTCCTGGGCCTCCTGAGGAGCCTAAGAATGGAGGCTGTTGATTTTGATTTTTACTTTATTTTACTTTACTTTATTTTTACTTATGAGTGAGGCCATCTGGTTTTTTCTTTTTCTTTCTGGCTTATTTCGCTGAGCATGAGCCCTTCCGGCTCTATCCATGTTGCTGCAAATTGGATGAGTTTATCTTTTTTGATTGCTGAGTAATATTCCGTTGTGTATATGTACCACACCTTCTTGATCCAGTCATCTATTTTTGGGCATATGGGTTGTTTCCATAGCTTAGCTATTGTAAATAGTGCTGCTATAAACATAGCAGATGGTCTCACTCATAGCAGGAATTTAGAAAACCTAAACAAGGGAATAGGAAAAACTAATTATAATAAAGTAGGACTTCCCTGGTGGCGCAAGGGGTTAAGACACAACCTATGAAGCTGTCTGCAGCCTCTGCAGCAGAAGTTCGATACCCCCGGCCAGCCAGGGAGCAACCCACATAGAGCAGCAGACCTCTCCTGTCTCATCCACTGCTCCCCTCAGCAGGGTACTTTGTCAGTCTGCCTGCTCTGCTCCCCGCTCTGGCTCTGGTGAATTATCTCACCCTTTCACGCTTCTGACTGTACCCAGTGCTTGTATAAACAAACAAACAAAAATAAATAAATAAATAAAATACGTGCCTCTTTAAAAATAAAAAAAATAAAATAAAACCTTTAAACCCAGAACAGTATTACTCATAGACCAAGCCAACCAGGACTTTAGTGCTGGACCCAAGTCTCAGCCCTCAATCCTTGCCCTTCCCTTACTTCCCCGCCTCTAAGAACTTTACAGTGAATTTTCCCCTTCCAGTGCTTGGAACTGGTGTGTGATGCCAGCTATAAACTATTGCTCTAATGATTTATCTCATGCTAAACTGTAAGGAAGCCCTCTCACTACACAGACAGGGAAACAGAGTCCCACAGGTAGCAATTAAGTGCTATTATTAAGGTGCCTTGCTATTAAAAAGTGGAAGAAAACAGATTAAAATGCAGGTCCCCAGGAAAATGAATAACTATAAGAAAGTGAAAATCAAAATCAACAAAAAACTATGAACCAGAGACACTGTATGGGGGGTGGGGCAGGAGGGGAGGGATTGGGGTCAAAATAAGGGGGTTGCAATTGTATGGGGAATATAAAAAATAAATTGTATTATTAAAAAATAAATAAATTCAGTTTCTTCTTTATTTGCAATCTGGAGAATGAAAAACATCAGAAATTAAACACTTTTTCAATCTATTAAAATAAATAAATAAATTAATTAATTATAAATAATAAAATGCAGGTCCCTTGTTTACCAGTTCTGTACTTTTCTTACTTTACTCTTTTTTTCTCCATTTTCTAACTGGAGGTGGCTTCATGGCAGCGTCCACATATTCCTGTTCAAGCTCTCCAAAATGCACACATAAATATTTAATGAACATTACTGCTCCAAACATGAATTAACAAGACAGGGGTACTTCATGACAAAAGAAAGAGCTAGGCCAAGACATCATCCATGAGATTTAGCTAAAAGAAAAAAAAAATGCTCTAAACATTGAATGAAGTAAAACCCTAAGTGCTTCCTTGGAATCCTGGGGTTCTTTAAAGAATGGTAATATGCATTTTCTTTCCAAAGAGTCAAGTTCATGAACCTCTGGTGTCCATAACTATCTTATCGATGGTAGGTCTAAGGGGCAGAAAATGCCGTAGAATGTAAACAACTTCCACTGACTTTTTAACCACAACAACAAGCTGAAAGGCCTCAAGAATCAGACAACTACAGGGCCTCCCCGGTGGCGCAGCGGTTGAGCGCTGGGTTGTGAAGCTGCCCGCAGCCTCTGCAGCACTGGTTCGATCCCCGGCTGCTCCCCGGCCACTGGAGAGGGTCCCACATGACGCACAGACCCTCCTGCTGCCCGCTGCTCCCCTCATCTGGTGAATTCTCTCACCCTCCTGCGCTTCTGACTGTACCCAGTGCTTGTATAAATAAATAAATAAATAAAATAAATCTAAAAAAAAAAATCCCACTTAAAAAAAAAAAAAGAATCAGACGACTACAAATGCTTACCATAGTTGCTTGGGATTAGTACAGTCCTGCCTTTGGAGGTGCCTTTCCACCACTGGGTATCAGTCTGATGAAAGAAGACTTCAATTCAGTGGTGCCAAATCCAGTTTACATTTAATCACTTTCAAAACCATTTTGCTAATGGTGTGCACCTACTCCACGAAATGTCCACTAGTTCGGGTTAGAATGACAAAGCTTCCCCACTCCTTGACTACAGATGTCAATCCACTCCCCTTATCACTAAATTACAACTTTTCACACATCTGCCCATAACAAAGCAAATATACTTTATCACAGAGCCTCAAACACCAAAAAATCAGAGATAATATGAAAGAGAAGAAAATATTTACATTTAGCTCAGACTATTCAAAGGACTTTTTTGTTTCGGTATCTAATTTCTCATAGTATAAAGATTTTCCCCTTTTTTCAGTTTTCTAAAGACCTCAATGTCACCTTCATTTTTGAGGTAACTTTCTACTATAAAAAAATTCAAACTAATACAAAAATAGGAATACCAGTATAAAAAATCTACATTTACCCTGTTTTCAATTGTAATGAATCATTTACTCTCCTCAGATTATAGTGAAATAATTTCTAGACATCATGTGTTTTCATCCACAAGTATCTCAGCACATGTCTAGGAAAGACGGAATTTTTTCAAAGATATCATTCTAACACCATTATCGCAGCTTGACTTTCAAATTTTTGACAATGATTCCTCAGTATCACTGAACATTTAAATTAGTATTCAAATTTTCCAGGTAGCCCATAATTTGGAATCTAAATAAGGGCCATATAATATGACTCACTGATTTGCCTCTCAAGTCTCTTTTAGTCTAGCAAGTTCCCCCTCCATTTGTTTTAGCCCTTTCACAATATACTTGTTGAGGAACCACATTTTGTTCAGTAGTTTCACACTGAATTTTGCCAGTTGCCTCCCTGTGTTATTATTAAAAACATTCCTCGATTTCCCATATTGCCTATAAATTGGTCATCAGTGCAAGAGGCTCAATTAGAACCAGTTTCAATTTTGTCAGCAAGGCTATTTCACAGGTAGCATTGATTTTTTCATCAGAGACACATATGTCCAGTGGTCTCTCTATTTGTAATGTTAGCAGCCTCCGATAAGCAATGGATCCATTATTTCACAGAGATTACAAACTGGTGCCATTCTAATTCTATCATTCTCTCTTCATTTAAACTGGAAGATGTCTTTAAAGAGAAAAATTTCCTCTTCCACTCTTAGGTTACCTAGAGATGGAGTTCATAAAGAAAGTATGACAAATGCTGATTCATTTCCCTAACAGTTGCCAGAATGAAAGTTGTTACCCTCAAATTCTCTCAGGGTGACCAGTGACATTTGTTTGAAAGTATCATTAGGAATTCAAGGATTCAAACACTTCTACTGTTTCAACCCTTGCCAGTTGTTGCCTAAATTGATTGCTCAAGTCATCCTATCTTTAGCTAGTTGAAGCTTCGTCAATTTAGTTCCTGTGTCTTTCCAGTGTGCCCCTAATTAATAGTCTTTGGTTGTTTCCTTGTTTTCTAGTAAGATGTTTTGTGACTGTCTTGTTCCTTTGCTACTCCGGAAGTACTATTAGCCATTTCTCAAAGTCATCTTAAACATCTTCAGTTTATATGTGGTATTACAAAATATTAGCTGTGCTTACCATGTCAGTAATGTAGATAATATCACCTTCCTCAAAGTATAATTCATCAGGCTAAAAGAAAAAATATGTTTAAAGTTTGACTCCCTGTGATTTTTCATGAATTAGAAAACAATGATTATGATAAGTATACAAACTCCAAATCCTAAAAATATCCTTAATGATGTAGCTTCCATATACTTAAACCTGCCCATAAGCTAACTAATGAAACGTCACTGACAAACTAACACATGTATCGAAAGCTGAACTTACCCATGATGAACTTCAAAGAATTACATGTTTAACAATTAAGAATTACCCCCATACTTTATATTCTTCCATAATGAAAGCGAGATACTTTTATACCAAAGTAGAATATTAATAAAACTGCTTGTAGAAATTCCGAAAGTGATTTATGTGCTTTCATAAAAGGACAGTTTTTCATTAAAACCAGGAAAAACAGCTAAAAGCTTATCACAGGGCTTCAGTTCTTAAACTCTCATATCAACATCTTTTATCTGATTATTTTGAGAAAACCATTATCCTATCTCATCATATTCAGAGAGAATGAACATTTCATATATGAGAATAGTTAAAACATAACTCAAACTTAATAAGGCTAACAAATTGAAAAATAAAAAGCAGTAACTCAGTCCAGAGACCCTGAGGTTAGCTGATGACACAGTCAATATGGGCTCTGGCCTATACCAACCAAATGTCCTATGAACTCTGAAAAAAGTCAGGTACTTAAATACCCTTTTCCCCTTCAATAGATAATACTTACCAGCATGACTTTATGAGTAAATAAAATGATGTCTAATGAGAGTGAGTTTCAGATATTGGGGACTGTTTATGTAGTAATGGTGAATGAAAAATGTAGTACACAAAATTTCACATAGGATAAGATCATAATAATATATGAAATATGATTAGAAAATTTTCCAAATTTTCCATCATGAGCATGTATTACTTTCATAATTTTGGTTGGAAAATACTTTTTAAAAAGAGCCTTTGATATTTCTGAGCACTTACTGTTCTATACAAATAAAAATTATGCTTGCGAAACAAATTATTTTAGCCATTCACTTTTCCATTTGTTTAACTCCTCCCTCAATTGCAGACTAGAGTAATATATATGACTGTAGTAGTAATTAATTTAATTTTAAAGATGATCTTTATTATAACAAATATTTCCCCAAACTACAAATGAAGACTATTACAGCTCTATAATGCTTTAAAAATTACCAAAATATATAAATATTTAGGTGCATCATGCATTCAAATATTGAAATAAGAAAATAACGGTTAATGATACCAAGAAACAGCTGAATTCATCTAAAAGGCAACTTCTTAAAGCATTTGAATTTAAATGACAATTTACAGAGACAAGACTTACACATAGCATAAGCTACACAAAATTAGTTGAACCTATACAAACTCAATGACGTTTAAATGTTATTTGAAAAGGGCACTTATGAGAAAAAACAGACCTCTAAAATTTTCTCTAAAATGGTCTGATGATCTATGATCAATGTCACTACCAATGTGATAAATACAGAAAATGATTAGGGAAACAAACTATTCCCTTTCGTGCATTCACACACTATTGCTATGCACTATTGCCATGGCATGCATGATTGCTTAATGACATTTTGATCAATGAGCTACATATACAATGTGGTACCAATAGGCTATAACCATAAAACCTAGGTGTGAGGAAGATGATTCCATTTGTATAATTATGTAGCAGTGCAATCAGAAAGGGGAGATTCCATGATGCCTGCCCCACCTAAGGAAAGGTGGAGCTGAGTGGAGAAGGAAAGATAAAAAGAACTTGAGAGAGAAGAGCTTGGAGGAGGAGGAGACACTTGGAGCAGAGACACATGTGAGGAAGAAGCTGCGTTTGCTTCTCAGCATTGGACTTGCACCATGGACTTGGGGGATATGGAAGGAGACATTTAGAAGAAATGTGGGTGAGAGACCTAGGGGGAGGCTGACAATGGCAGCAGACTTTATCTTTGCTTGTACTTTGATAGTGGCTTCTTTCCTTCCAGACTTGCCTTGACCCTTCTGCCCTTTTCCTATGGTTCTCTGCCAAAAGGTGCCTTAAACTTGTGGCAAGCTTTTGGGCGTTAAGTGGGGCATTTACCTACGAAAGGGTGGGTAACTTCAGGTGTTTCATTGAGAAACTATTGTCCTTTCTTCTCTTTTCTCTATTGCACATTGATTATAATGCACTATGAGTATGTTTTTCTTTATGTGGTAGATGGCAGAACCTATTGAAAGCATGCAAGATTTGAAGGTCCCTGGGTGCCTCTCATTCTGCCTGTTATCAATTACACTCAGCTGTTTGCACAATGACAAAGTCCCCCAATGATGCACATCTTTAGAACATATCCCATCAATAACTGATGCATGACTGTATTTTCCTGCTGCAAATCAGATCACTCTCAGAGGTCAGTGGTCACCACCAGAGCTTCACAGCTGCACATAGTGGCTATGCCCACAACAGTAAGGCTGGCCTTTGTGGGCAATCTTAACAACATTTGATTATCTCTCCTTCAGATGGCAATGAGAGTTTGGAGAGGGGAATGAAGTAGGATGCATTAAGGCCAAGGCATTAATTTCTGGAGTGACTGAGTTTCCTGCAGTTTTGAATAGATCTGTCCTTTCTTAGAGCCATCCTGGGGCAATCTTATTTTCTGAGACCTAACCTTGTTCATGTATGTCTTATGATGAAGCCTCCTCCACTAGTGCTTTCACTGGAGTGAAAAAGGCATCTCCCCCTACAGTTCTGGCCCCCTTTTGAAATTGCAAATGTCAAATCTCTTCAAGTTCTCACATTTAATAAAATCACCTGCCCTTAAAAAAAAGGGCACATTTGAAAAAGCACCAAACAAATAACTTTTAAAAAAGTGCAATATAGATTAGCCTTTCTCTCAAAAAAAGAAAATAACAAAGCTCAGGCCAATGGACAGCAAGTATTTAATGGATACAGGGTTTTCTTTTGAAGTGATGAAAATGTTTTGCTACTAGATAGAGTCAGTGGTTGTACACTATTGTGTACTAAATGCCACTGAATTGTTCTCTTTAAAAGGGTTAATTTGATGTTACATGAATTTTACCTAAGTAAGAATAAAGGCAATAAAGCCCAAAACAGTTAAAACTTTAAAAGTTTTTAAAGAAGCTCTGTCCTTTGTGGTTTGGTAAAGTGCACCGTTTGGAAAATGTCTCTAAGTACAGACATTTCGATAGTTCTCATGCTGTTTCATTTTTAAATTAATGGCTACTGTTCAATAGTGGTGTCCACCACAAGTCACACATTAGGTCAGACTTGTTTTTCAACAGAGGCAACAAGAAGAGACGGTCAATTTCACTCAGGTAAAAAAGGACTTGCTATTTTTTCATCCTGAGAAAGGAGACTGGGCAGTTTATTTTCTTTTAAATCAATAGCTCCTTGATATACAATGCTACTACCTGTAAAATATCTTCTTCCAAATAAATTAGTGGCAGTTTTTCCTAAGCTAGCCAAGGAGGAGGCCTACCAAATTCTTCAGACTATTGGCTGCAATACGGACAACAAAATAATTTCATGATTTTAAACTTTAAATACACTTTGCCTATAATAGTCACACTTCCCATTAAGAAGTCACTAGCAGGACAGTTAATGTAAACTGTTCAATGAGGATGTACTTTTAAATTCCTGGCATCATATTCATAGGACAAAAATGGGAAAACAGTGACACAATCAAGTAAGGACTTCTATATTTCTAGCTGGTTCTTTGGTTTTTAACCACATTCTTTCATTCCTCTCCTTGAAAACCCACAAGGTATCAGGATGGTAAATTATTGGCCACTGTGATATTACAGCAGTGAGTACAAACTTGGTAACATACATTATCATTTCCATTCCACATATTCTTGGTAACATATAATTCCCAGGGTATTAATTTTGTTGGATTATGCAAATATATATTTTATGAAAAAATTTAGAATAACTATAACATACTTTTAAAATTTTCAGATGTCAACAAGGAGCTCCAAAAATTATAAAAGAAAAAAAATCAAAATCTCCACAGAAATTTAACACTTTATAGCATTTTTTATGTACCAGGTACTGGTCTAGACATTTAGAAATATTAACTAATTTAATCCTCACCAGCAACACTATGAGGTGGGTGCTATCCTTAGCAACACATTAGAAAAGAGATATTTGTCCAAGGCCAAAGGGAAGATACATAATGGACCCCAGACTTGAAAGATGGCAATAGGACTCCGAAGTTCCTGCTCTTCACCACCACCTGTGATTTTTCTCTTACAGAAGGATGTGTAGCCATTTTTGGTCATCGTGGTGTTATAAACCATTTCAAAGGTGATGACTGTGGAAATACCTGTTGTTTCCAGCCCCACACAGGGCAGAACCACTGACCAATTCCCTATGCCTGAAAGCAAATTTGACCACCTTTGATCTTCACAACAACCAATTAGACAGGGCTGGGTCATAGGTATGTATAATCTCCAATTCACAAGCAGGCTCTGAGAGGTTGAAAAATTTGCCATAAAACACATAGTTATTGACAAGATTGGGGGACTACCTCAATTTTTGGAATCACAACCTACAGTTCCTTCCTCTACACATGGTCCTATAAACCTAGTGAAGCTGAGTAAATATTACATCACACAGCAGTGTCGTACTGGTTGCCTTTTAGGAATCAACATACCTGCAGCACATGGGAAATGCTATTTAGTTCTCATCAGCACATCTGTATACTGGTCTATCCAGTCCAGCCAGGTCTCCACATGACGTTTTATTGGATTGTGGGTTGGGCAAGAAAGAAGAACCAAGCGGGGCTCAGTAATGTGCAGACTACTTGCCTTCAATCTCAACAGATGAAAAATGAGTTGGCAGGAAGAGCCAGACAACACAAACTGGAAGTTTTTGACCTTTTCAGAGGATCTGTGAGAACACCACTGTCCCCATCTCCTGAGGGGGGCACTAGCTAAAAATTAGACCAATGCCTACCTGGGGTCTACACATGTCAGCAAGAGTCCCATACAGTTCAGTTCAGTCCTTTAACCTTGTCTTGTCTCAAGCCTAAATTCAAGGAGACCAGGTCAGCCAGCCATGTTCCTGGGTATACCTATCCCTCCAGAGAAAAGAGCTATAGGTCAAACTGAGTTCTTGACTAAACTGAGCTTTCACTACTGTCCCACAAAAATTCTCACTCAGAAACAGAATGCAACTAGTCTAGTTCTAAGATAACATTAAAGTGCTGAACAACTCTGTAGCATGGGCACTTGAAACAGGAAGGCCAGTGGGGCTAGACACCACCTGCTCAGTCAGATGCTTCCCCTTTAACATTTGGGAGTGAAGTGTGGGGCAGCAGGGCAAGCACCACTCAGTACATAAAGCATGAACTGAGTGCAGCCTAGGATCCTTGGACCAGGAATATTTTAAAATATAATAACATTTTAAACATAGACTATTCAAAACACCTAACAAAGTAAATAACTATTTTCCCCTGTGCATTCGATAATAACTAAGATATTTTAAAGAGCAATCTTGGAGCAGAATGGAGACGGGGGGAAGGTTCAAGGAGTGGGGGACTAAATTAATCAGTGCACCAACAAATCAAAACTAATTGTTAAATGTCTATGAATACAGCAAGCATTGCTTTTAATAGTAACAATTATTCCTTGAGAGTTACAATAGCTTTATACATAAATCTCACTTATTCTCACTAAAACCTTATGAGGTCACTATTAATCTCACTTTACAGATGAGCATACCAAGGTAGGAAGGTCAGGGAATTTCCTAATTTCCCAGGTTATATCACTATTAAAGAGACAGAGCAGGTCCTCAAGCCAAAGGGTAAACTCTGAGCCCATGTTCTTCTACCCCCTAAACATTGTGCTGGTGGGCAGGTCTAAACGCCAAGCAGAGAAGTTCAATCAGGCAGAGACATCCCAGCTCTAGGTAGATGAAGAAGTATTTTACAGGGGCAATGTCCTGAGACCAGAAAGGGTTTACAGATGGTTTCTGCTAAATGGCAAATCCAGACTGGCATGGTCCCAGAAGGGGAAGGAGGGTAGCTGGTTGCCTTTTGGGAATCAACATACCTGCAGCACATAGGAAATGCTATTTTAGCATTTCCACAGAGGACTCTGTCCTTAGTCAAGTAAAGGATTGAATGAGGTGATGGATTCAAAGCTACATTTTAGGAAAATCAATCAGGCAGGAGAAAACAGATAGATGGAGAGGTTATGTGTGTCAAATAACAGAAAGACATAAAATCATGAGGAACAAAGGACAAGAGGAAGAAGGGTCAGTGAGAAAGGACAAATGTGATGATCAACAAGATACTGGAGGAGACATCACCAAAGATCTCAAGCTGAGTAAACGCAGCTTCCATTTTAGAGTTAGGGAAGCAGCATAAAATGGTCTATTCACTGACTGGCTCAGGAGGACAATTGATAACCCCCTCCCCGCCTCCCACTCCTATCTGCCTCGGGGTCACACGATAGCCCTCTCTTTGACTCTGTGACAAAACAATAATTTCTGGGCCTCATACTCCCTTATATTTTTGTGTTCCTCCAAAATTCACGCAGTTTAGTTCTAACCCTCAATATGTCAGAATGTGCCAGTATTAAGAGACAAGTTTTTTTAAGAAATAATTGCTAAAATGAGGTTATAGACTGGGTCCTAATCCAGTCTGACTTGTCCTTTCAAGAACAGTTGATTAGGACACAGACAAGTACAGAGGAAAGTCTGTGTGTGGACACAGGGAAAAGATGGCCATCTACAAGCCAAGAAGAGGGGCATCTGAAGAAAACAAACTGCTGATGATGGAAACTGAGAATAGAAAAATTTAGACAAAAGGTCTCACAAGAACAGGAACCAGAGGTAGGAGTAGGGTTGATTAACTTGTTAAACCGGCTATGGGACTGTCCAGGAATCTAAGGTAGGGTTATAGAAGACCAACCCAATCAGACCCCAAAGGGATAAAATTCCTCAAAGGAATGAAATCCCCCAAAGAACACTATAAAAGAACACCCCTTGCTTTGATAAAATGCAGCTCTTGCCCCAAGACTGCCCGCCTGTGCCTATGCAGGTGTCTCTTTCTTAAATCTGACTCTTTCAGAATGAAGATCTTGTCCTTCAAGACTTCACACTGTCTGCAGGTACCTATTTTTTCCCCAAACTTTCTCTTATTCCTAATAATCCTTTAAAATACAGTCTGTTTGTCTGTGTCTATACAAACATCTTTTTCCTTAATAAATTTGCTGTGTGCCATTGAAGAGGATCAATGTGAGGTTAAGTAAATTTTGTACAGTGAGTATACATCTGATCGGGGATTTGAAGGCAGGCCAGGACAGATGGCAGTGAATCAATGCTCAGTGCCACTTCTTCTGAGGTGCCTACTCTGGTGACACAGGGTCCAAGGCAAACCCAATGATGAAGCTAGTAGCTAGCTGGTTGCCCACAGTAGAAAGGATCTAGTCTCTAGTGTGGAAGAGAGAAAAGTGAAAGAGAGCATGTTTCCCTTCTTGGTTTTTTTTCTCCTCTGCCTTTTAACTATCTAGACCCCCTGCTTCCATTGTTTTGCTCCTAGTCAGTAATCCATGCCTCCAGTAGAGTGATTCTTCTAAAATTTAACTGTCTAAAAAACACTTTTATACTCAAAACCCTCCAACTGTTTCCCATCTCAACCTGAACAAAATCCAAATGAGGCAGCACTCCAGCCCACCTGTGTCTATGCAGGTGCCTCTTTTAACAAACCTGTCCCTTTCGGGACAGTGTCTGCAAGCATCCTTTTCCTCTTTGCTTTTTTTTATGTAATAAACCTGTCCTTTTGGATTAAGACAAACAAAAAGAACCACCATGCCCTACATGACCTCTAACTTAACCTTTCACTTAACCTCCCCTTCCTCATCCATCCATGACTTTTCCAGCCCCCACTGTCCTCCCTGCTGTTTCTAGAACCCACCAAGGATGTTCCTTGTTGTTCCTTGTTGCTTCCTCTGCCCCTATACTTCATTCATGTCTTTGCTCAAATGCTACCTTAATGGAATGGCTATTCCTAAATACCCTAACACTCTTTTCCCCATTCACCTATTTGCCTCTTACCCTCCTTAATTTTCTTCATAACACTTATCAAGCTATGACAGTCACATTCCTTTGTGTGTCCCTCCTTCCTGGAATGCAATTTCTATGAGACTGTCATTTCTGTTGTCACCCCACCATCCCCAAGGTCTGAACTGATGGCTGCACATAATTGGTGCTAACATATGGATGGACAGCTGGACTTATGGAAGTATACAAAAAGTATAACAATGGAAGATATATACAGCAGAGACATAAAAAAGTGCTCTTAGCAGCTAGTATCATAGTGTAGCTTGATGTAGAGGGTTAAGGGAAGCATTGGGGATGGTTAGTATGAGGTTCAGAGGGGGATGGCTAAGCGTCACATGCTTTATGTGTAGATCACCTGGTGATCTTAAAGTGGGGGGAGAGAATCAGCACCAGATGGACTAGGACCTTGAGAGAGGGAGGAGAGAGGTCATCAAGTAGCTTAGCTTTCATACCTCTGTGCAGTAAAAAAAAAAAAAGAGCACATCCATTCCTGTAAATTATTTACATCCACCAAAGGAAAGGCAGACCACACAGGCCAGAAGTGTCTCAGAGAAATTGCTTTACATTCTATATCAATTTAAAGTTAAAACTGAATACTTACAGTTCTGGGTTCAAATGTATACAGAGCTCGGAACACCTTAACTTGTCCTAAAACAGAAGGAAAAAAACGACACACGATCATTTCTAAATTTGCTGTAAATAGTATTATCTATTCTATTTATCAGAATTCCCTATTAAAGGCCCATGTGAGAAATTTGTTTTGGAAGTACACCTCCTGATATAGGATGTATTTTTAAAATACTTGTTAAATAAAAGCATGAATAAACACACACCTCCAAGAAATGATTTTGCTTCCTCTTCTCAAATAACAGGAACTACACAATTATTTGTACTTAGCTTTTGTCCTATATAGTCCTTCAAGTCCTAAGATTAAGTTTAGAAAGTTGAGGGTTTAACATAAAGAGACACTTAATGGGACAATAGATAGTAGTTAAATATTCTTAAACCAATGGTTTAGAGCTTCATATTTTCCAAAAGAAAGAAAATATCATGGAGAGGGAAAAGAGAACCTGTTGGAGAAACATTATAAGAAAAGGTGTCTATTTTATTTTATCTTTTTAAATTATTCTTATTTATTTATTTATTAAGATTTATTTTTTATTTATACAATAGCTGGGGTACAAGCCAGAGGTGCGGGTGGGTGAGAGGATTCACCAGAGACAGAGCAGGGAACAGAACAGGCAGATGGACTGAAGACACTGCTGAGGGGAGCAGCGGGTGAGGCAGGAGAGGTCTGCCGCGCCGTGTGGGAATCTCCCTGGGCGGACGGGAATTGAACCCACGCTGCAGAGGCTGCTGACAGCTTCACAGTGCTGTACTCAACCCGCTGCACCACCGGGAGGCCAAGGTGTCTATTTTATGAGTGAGATACTCAACTATCTACCACAGCGCCTAGCACACAGGAGGTTCTTAACAATTCCGTACTGAGAGGATGAGGAAGAATGGATGAATGAACGAACGGAAAGCAATGATGTTAAACAGCATTGTCCTAAGTACTTTATGCACTGATGCAAAAGTTCTACCACTGCGCTAGTCACATAATGCTCCAGAGGACTGAAAATGTGGCAAGTATGACTGAGAAATGAATTTTAAACATGATTTAATTTTAATTAAGTTAAAATGCCACATGTGGCTGGTGGTTAGTGTATTTACCGTGATAAAAAAAAAAACATCATATGTAATACCAGAAAATGGCAAGTGACACAGTGCCCATTAAGAGGGGACTCTGTAAGTCAGTTCTGATTCATCCAGATGATAGAGTCATTGAAAAGAAAAGTTGCTGACAGCGCCAATGACACTGACATAGCAAAGAGCCTACGGAATAGGCAATGAAAAAAAACAGCAATTCATAGAATAGTATGCCAGATACATCCTGTTTACATTGATAATGCACGTACACACTTTTTGAATAATACACCCATAATTATGGGTGCTGTAATTCAACTTTACATTACACTGAGCATGTGGTATTTTTATAATCAATGCAAACAGTAAAGACACTTTGGTGAGAGGAGGGAAGATCATTTTCTTTCTTCTGAATGTCCTAATATGGAAGAGCATCTTAGACCCCATTTCTAAGGTGGGTCTGCGAGAAAACATTAGTCTTGCAATTTGACTTCCACAGCCACTTCTCAATAGAGGTTAACAGGCAGAGAAGCAAAAGTGAAAACTTTGTTTGGACTTTGTTTTTGACCCACACCCAGAGGCCTGACAAAGGAAACATCAAATGGAAGGAGGAGCTGCCAGGAGAAATATTTTCTGCTGACCTGATTTTCTCTTTGAGAGGGGAGACAGTTATCTTGATTACTTCAAACTTTCCAAAGAGAAGTTACATGAGGAAGCAGTCCACTCGTAACCAAAATCAATAATAATAGAAATTTCCTGCTCCTTTGGGGGAATGGGAGTGATGAGACAAACCTTGGCTAATTTTGGAAACAAGATCCAATGTCAACCTAATGAGTTTAGATAAGGCAATATCATCTAATACAAAAATAAATTAAAGAACCTGAAAAAAATATTTAGATTATAACACCATCACTGATTTTTGTAACTGTATATTTTGTGATTGTCTATTTAAAGTGTTCACAGTGAAATAGAAGTGGGATATTTATTTATATTTTGATTTATACTAAACATAGAAAACCAGGCAACTCCTCAATATTATGAAAGGAAACATTCTATGTAAAATATAGAAAACGCTTCACATACACAATCTTATTTTTCTATAATATTAGGATGTTAGCCTCTTGTGAATGCCCTTTAATCCATATTTTATAAAAATTCTGGGTCTTAATTTATTCCATTCTCAAAAGTGAGCCAAGCAGAAATGAAACAATGCAATAGAAACAGCTAGAACAGATGAAAGAAATGCAATAAAGAGAAAAACAGATGTCATTCATGATTATAATTACAATCCCAGATATGATCTCAAGAGAATAATAATTAAAACACTCAATTCACTGGTTGTTTTTACATTCTATTCAATTCAACTTTGGGCAATGTTCTATACGTGTACAAGCTAAAAGAGAGTATCAAAAGGAAGACTCACAGTATAGTCCTTGCAGACATCTAAAGAAATAATAAAAACATCTTAAAAGATCATAAAGAGCTGGCACTGATCAATCCCTAACTTAAAGACAGCAGAATCCCAACTAAACAACAGTCGCATTCTTGCATATACAGAGCAGCTATCTTAGACGCCTTCTTCTGAGACCCTCCATCTTGATCGTTTTCTCAAGGAAGTCTGGTTACATACAACATAGAGAGAAAATGGACCTGAGAAGATAGCGTGAATTACCTGAAATCACCCAGGAATTCACCCTGAATTAAGATTGGAAAGAGGCCCAATCTTTTGTCTGATACTTTATGTAAATCTATGCATGAAATATCATGTGAAAGGTATTAAGGGTTTCAGTAGGGCTGGTCTCCTGACTAAGCAAGATAAGCAATTCCCATCACCCCAGCAGGAGAGATGGCAGCAGGCCCCTGCTGGCTTTTCACTTGTCTGGTTCCTCACCTTGCCAGGCACACCCTTCCCTTTTCTCTGCAACCCCACCCAGCTCCTACAGAGAAGGGCTGAGTTTACTAATCATCAGCCAATCGTTATTTTTCTCTGGACTCAGGATGACCCCAGACCTAATCATTGCTCAGAGTGGCTGGGGCAAGGTGAAAGTGGAGGGAAGGGGACCTGGGACAGGGCCTTGTACAGGTAAAGGTTGATGCAGAGGTTAAAGACAGCGCTATCAAGCTATTGCCAGCCAATGCAGTACCAGTTGGATCCCTGGCTGGCCAGGGAGCCAGCCCACATGGCACAGCAGATCTCTCCTGTCTCACCCACTGCTCCCCTGAGCAGTATATTTCAGTAGATCTGCCTGTTCTGCTCTCCACTCTGCCTCTGGTGAATCCAGTCAACCCCCCCACCCCTACTCCCCATACATTTGGCCTACACCCCAGCTCTTATATGCATAAATAAATAAATAATCGTTAAAAAAAGAAGAAAATTTCTTGTTTCTGAGGTTTGAAACACATAGAGTACACATGGTGTACAGCTGAGGCCCTGAAAGAGCACTTAGAAGGACTTGGGGCTACCAAACTCAAACATAATTTTTAATATACTTTATTCTCTGTTGAAGAATTAGAGAAGCTTCTTGTTCCTTGTATCCCAAGAATTTCAAGGGCTTTTATCATGAATGGGTGTTGCACTTTGTCGAAAGCTTTCTCGGCATCTATTGATATTATCATATGGTTTTTATATTTCTTTTTGTTGATGTGTTGGATAACGTTGATTGATTGTCGGATGTTGAACCATCCTTGTGTCCCTGGAATGAATCCTACTTGGTCGTGGTGAATTACCTTATGGATACACTGTTGGATTCTGATAGCTAAATTTTTATTGAGGATTTTTGCATCTGTGTTCATTAGGGAGATTGGCCTATAGTTTTCTTTTTTTGTGTTGTCCTTGTTCGGTTTTGGTATTAGTGTAATGTTGGCTTCATAGAACGTGTTAGGTATTATACCTTCCTTCTCAATTTTTTGGAAGAGTTTGTGAGGATAGGCACCAATTCGTCTCTGAATGTTTGGTAGAATTCATTTGTAAATCCATCAGGTCCTGGGCTTTTGTTTTTGGGGAGGTTTTTGATTACCATTTCAATTTCGCTAATTGTAATTGGTCTGTTTAGGTAAAGCAGTGATAGTGAAGGCAAAGATAAACAGCTGGGACTACATCAAATTAAAGAGCTTCTGCACAGCAAAAGAGACAATAACAAAAACAAAGAGAAACCCCACCAACTGGGAGAACATTTTTGCACACAACACTAATGATAAAGGATTGATCACAAAAATCTGCAAAGAGCTGATGAGACTCAACAACAGCAAAGAAAATAATCCAGTCAAAAAATGGGCAGAGGAGCTAAAAAGAAACTTCTCTGAAGAGGAAATGCAAATGGCCAACAGGCATATGAAAATATGTTCAACATCACTTGTAATCAGGGAAATGCCAATCAAAACTACCATGAGATACCATCTTACACCAGTGAGAATGGCACATATTAAAAAAACTAGCAACAACAAATGTTGGCGAGGGTGTGGAGAAAAAGGAACTCTTCAGCACTGTTGGTGGGAGTGCAAACTGGTCCAACCACTATGGAGAGCTGTGTGGAGATTTCTGGACCTACTAAACATAGAGCTTCCACAGGATCCAGCAATTCCACTCCTAGGTATTTACCCAAAGGACACAGAAACATCAATTCCAAAGAACACCTGCACCCCTATGTTTATAGCAGCACTATTTACAATAGCTAAGCTTTGGAAACAGCCCAAATGCCCAAAAATAGATGACTGGATCAAGAAGATGTGGTACATATATACCATGGAATATTACTCAGCATTCAAAAAAGATAAACACATGCAATTTGCAGCAACATGCATGGCACTGGAAGGGATCATGCTCAGCGAAATAAGCCAGAAAGAAAAAGAAAAATACCGGATGGTTTCACTCATAGCAGGAATCTAGAAAACTTAAATAAGGGACCAGGAAAATGAATAACTATAAGAAAGTGAAAATCAAAATCAACAAAAATCTATGAACCAGAGACACTTTTGGGGGGTGGGTGGAGGGAGGGGAGGGATTGGGGTCAAAATGGGGGGTTGTATGGGGAATATAAAAATAAAATTTATTATAAAAAAAACAAAAAAACATACAAATGTTCTCTCTAAAATAAGATTGTGGAAAAAGAAGGTATCTTGGTGCTAGCTATCTTTGGTACTTATCAGCTGCCTGCCATGATAATGCCACCAATTTAGTAAGCTTTCTTTCCTCCCTAATAGAAACTGAAGTCAAAACATACCTCCTCACCTCCTGGGATTGAAGATTACCTTAAAGCTGATGACGCTATTTCATTGAGGGCAATCACACAAAGGAGATAATGGTTCCCCCCACTCGCAAATTATTAGTGGAAATAGTTTCTCAATTTTTTTAAAGATTTATTTATTTATGCATGCAAGAGCTGGGGTACAGGCCAGAGATGCTGGGGGCGAGAGGACTCACCAGAGACAGAGTGGGGAACAGAACAGGCAGAATAACTGAAATACACTGCTGAGGGGAGCAGCGGGCAAGACAAGAGTTCTGCTGCACCATGTGGGTTTCTCCCTGGCCTGAAATCATTCTGCATAGGCTGTGGATTGCTTCATAGTGTGGTACTTAACCCCATGTGCCACCAGGGAGGCCCTAGTCTCTCAATATTAACTCAATCTATACCTATACTTTTCTCTATCTCTATAATAAATTTTGGACACATAAATTCACAGTATCAAAATCATCACTAATATAATATTTTTACATTCTGATAATACATGTTTGCACTTTCAATTGACTAAGTAATTTTTCATACATAAAGATCTAGGTCAAGAAAAATTTGAAAGGCACTATTCTAAACTCTGATCAATTAGGGGTTTGCTACAGGACTTACTAAAGAATAAATTTTATCTTCTCTTTCTTTGTGAATTTCAAAATTCAGCTAGCATATATAAAACAGTATCTTCCCATCTCTCCCAAAAGCAGATAGTTATAACCAATATTAAGAGCTTTCAAAAAGAAAGAAGAGTAAAAGAATTATTGAACAAGGAAGGGAGAATCACAGAAAAATAAGAATTTACCATTATATATACATATATGTATACATGCATATATATATATATATATATATATATATATATATACACTTAATTTCTCCAAGAGAATGCAGGGACCATAAACTTAATTTATATCCTAGGGGCATGAAAAAGATGTGACCACAAAAAATACTCTCAGGGTGAATAAAAGTATTAGTGTAATTTCTACTAGGCATATTTACATCTTTATATTAAATGTGCATGCTAAAACAGGATGTTTCCTGCTATGAGATCATATCCAAGAGGCAGGGCCCTTCACTTAGATTGCTGGGGTGAAAGGAAACAGCTGTGCTCTGGTGGGCCAGCATGGCTTCCCCTGGGTTTTTCAGATTCCAACCCCCATAAATGAGGTATGATTAGTACAGAACAAGTTTCTTGATGAAGATCTCTATTCACATCATTCCACAAAAGTCCACTGCTTGAAAATAAAGCACAGCAGCTATACTCTTTGCAAAGGATATCATGTGAGCTCAGCAATATCCAAGAGTTTCCACTGTAATGAGTTGGATCTTCCCTGGATTATGTAAATCAAAGCCAATTAATTCTAGTTACACATACACTTTGAAAGCATATAACTAATTTTAAAAACCTGTGAACATGTTTTCATTTTTCCTTATTCCAACTTCTTCTCTCTAAGCCCCCTTATCTATATCTAAAAAATACTAAAAACCTAAAGAATTTGAAACGCATCTTGATTTCAGCTGCAGGGATTGCAGACCCATTAAAAACAGTAGCCAGTGTGTTTTCTGACAAGAGGGTTTCTGTTTATTAACAGTGTGCCTTTCTTATCCATTTTTTCTTTGCTTATGCTTTTTAGTGCCTTTCAGCAAACTTGGTTACTTTCTCATTGAGGGTCAAAATTGCTGGTTATTTTTATTTCTTCTCCTCAGTATAACATAAAAGTCCCAAAGAACGAGGTTCAAAATTTCAAATGACAAGCTGGTTGCCAACTACATCTTGACTGGCTAAGAGTTAGAGGAAGGAGTAAAGGCCCTTAGAGATAATTTTTCCCAAAACGAACTGCTTCTGCTTCCAAAGTCAGTTTGTAGGGTTTGAGAGTGGTGGGGAGAGAAGAATAAGAAAACTATTTATTTTGGTCCTTGAAATCTAAGTAAAAAATGCTACACTGGTCAAATCACCTTTTACAAAAGGCAAAATGAATCCAATGTTTGACCCATGACAGCAATGCCTGTTTCTGTAAAACCAATGAGCCAAGAATGGTTGAGTGGGTAATCAAATTAATATTTTGCAATACATGAACATTATTTGAAATTTTAACTGCAGTGTCCATAAATAAAATTTGGAACACAGTATTTTCACATTGCCCATGGCTACTTTCACACTACAGTGGTTGAGCTGAACAGCTGCAACAGACACCATCTGTGACCACAAATCTACAGTATTTATTGTTTGGCCCTTTACAGAAAGCCCACTGGCCCATAGCACACACACACCCCCTTTCTGGTAAGTTAAAAGTCAGAGAAAAGAAGCATTATGCCACAACATGGAGGGTGCAAATCTGCCTCTCACTGACTCCACATGCAGTCTGAGTTTCAGCCTTGCTATACTGAAATGACTAGTTGGGCAAATGAATCTATACACCCAAGACTGAGATGGAAAATCTCCCAATGCCAAAATCTCTTATCCAAAATGGAATTATCCAGGGCCTCCCCGGTGGCGCAGCACTGGCAGTGCTGTGAAGCTTTCCGCAGTCTCTGCAGCATGGGTTCGATTCCTGGCAGGCTAGGGAGATTCCCACATAGTGTGGCAGGCCTCTCCTATCACACCCGCTGCTCCCTTCAACAGAGTATTTCAGTCGTCTGCCTGTTTTGCTCCCCGCTCTGTCTCTGGCGAATCCTCTCACACTTCCGTGCCTCTGGTCTGTACCCCAGTTCTTGTATAAAAATAAATAAATCTTTAAAATGGAATTATCCATTAAAATGGAATTATCCATTCTTAGTTCAGGTTTATGGGATATTTACCACATGCCAGATACCTTGCAAAGTACAAACGTATAGCAACTCAGTTAATTCTCAAAACATTCCTAGTATTCAGCAATTAAAAAAAGATAGGCATGCCATTTGCAGCAACGTGGATGGAACTGGAGGGGATAGAGCTAAATGAAATAAGTCAGAAGGAAAAAGAAAATATTGGATGGTCTCACTTACAGGGGGAATATAGGGAAACATAATAAAGGATCAGGAAAAAGACAGAACTTGCAGGCTGACCATAGATCTGAGGCATACAGCAGGGAACTGGGAAGGAAAGGAGTCAAAACAGGGGAAGGAAGATCACAAGAACTATGGAGATGGTTCACAGGTGCAGTGGGAGAATTATGGGGACTACACCTGGGGGAGAAATCAAATATCATACAAAAATGAACAACAATGTAAGAAAATTGAAAAAAAAATCCAGATATGTAAATACTTTATTAACCCTATGATACTGAAGAAAAAAACTAAGGTAAGAGAGGGTATGTAATTATTCTAGGATAACACAGTGAGGATAGCACAGAGATGGGGTGTAAACCCAGGATTTCTACCTCCAGAGCTCATGCTCTTAACAGTCAAGATGAACCTTAGCGAGATCTGAGCTTTTAATACTGGCACTCTGGCATTAAAATGCAATTAAACAAATACATTTAAAGTATTACCTGTACTCATAAGTGTTAACTATTTTTATAACTACAAATTTTAACCTTACTTAGAGACTTATTCTTTGTGTTTTTATCTTCACTGGGAAGATAGCCTTATAAACTCCTATTCCTATCTATTAGGGAATATGTCATTTACACAACCCAACAGAGAAATCTTAATGCTTTTGTTAAGCAAACAAAGTTCAACAGCTCATAATATATCCTTTCTGGATATTAAATAATTAAATGTGAGTTTGAAGTCATCATTTTTGAAACCTAAAGCTATCTGTCAGTTCAGGGTACTTAATAAAACTGTGGGCTGGGTAACTTAAAACAACAGCCTTCAGTTTTCACAGTTCTAGAAGTCTAAGACCAAGGTGGCAGTCAATTTAGTTCCTGTTGAGAACACTCTTGCTGGCATGCAGGTGGCTGCCTTCTCATTGTGAGCCCTCATGGACTTTCCTTCTCTTAGGTCACTAATCCCTTCATAAAGACGGGCTTCAGGATCTCACCTAACCCTAACTAACTACTTTCCCAAGATCCCATCTACAAATACCATCACACTGCGGGTTGGGGCTTCAATATATGGATTTGGGTGGATAGTAGCATTCAGACCATAACAGCAATGAATATGAATTACAGCCAAAACAGAAATGCATGAATATGTAAATATGAACATATATTGGGATACAGGTTACCATAATGATAATAATAAAAGGCTTAGCATGACTTTTAAAAATTAGTTATTTTATGCTTTACTGTTATATAAAAATAGGCCAATAATAAAATTATATATACAATCAGCTATGTAAAACAAAGGCATGCACAGAAGAAAAACTGAAATGAAACAACATCAAAATATTAACAGCGCTATTTCTGGGCATTAGCACTATGAATGATGTTTACTTTCTTCTTTAATTCTGAATTCACTATAAATAGGAATTCCATACATAACCAGGAAAATATGTTCCATTTAATGCCCCATTGAAGGACAATTTTAAGTTTTTGTATCTTACCAGCCAAATATTTTTTGTAAAGATTTATTTTATTTATTTATGCATATAAGAGCTGGGGTGTAGGCCAGAGGTGCTGGGGGGTGGGAGGATTCACCAGAGACAGTGGGCAGTGGGCGAGACAGGAGAGGTCTGCTATGCCATGTGGGTCAGCTCCCTGGCTATGGATTGAACTCTTGCTGCAGTGGCTGGTGATAGCTTGATAGTGCTGAGTCTTTAACTCCTGTGCCACCAGGGAGGCCCAGTGGAGTATTTTAATGAGGCTTCTTTTGTTCTCTGTTTCCCGGACCTGATGACACAAAAAAAAAATAAATAAGTAAAATTGAGCATATGTAAAGCCAAGTACACCCACAAAAGTGATAACATGGTGTACATACTACAAACAGTGGAGAGGCTCTTAGGTCAGTGTGGGCTATACAAGGGGTAGCATTTTGGAAAAAAAAAAAAACAGGAGTTACCCTTGCAAGGAGGAGCAGGGAAAGACACCCCCAGAATATAGAGCAGTATATAGACAGCAGCCAGAGGCCAGGAAGTGTGATCTGAGAATGTCAAGTAGGACTGCCTGGAGGCTGGCTGGAGAAAGAGAGAGACATTAGGTAGTGGATGGGCACAGATGGTTGAGTGGATTAGCACAGATGAGCAACAGATTGCTCAAGTTTTGAGAACCACATTAAGGAATATATTTCACATCAGGTCTCAGGACACACACACACCACACACACATACAACTAAAAATGATTTCACAAAAAGTTATTCACCTAAATTTTCTATTATTGCTCTGTTCTATCTCTTTCTATCTGTTTAATATGCTGGTCACAACTAACTACTGACTTACTACCGTGTCACTATTCAATTTGAAAAAACACCAGACCAGAAAATTTTATGTGTGTGTGTTTAATATACATTTATATCTATATTTATTATATAAACCAGTCTTTAGAGATTAAATGGGATATTTTTGGATTAAAATATTTCTCAGAATATATGTTTTAGAATCCTCTAAAAAGACATAAACTAGCAAGGCAATATGATAAAGATATCTCCTTTATTTATAGCAGAACCCATTTAAAACCTGACGTGGGGCAAGGAAATACACCGTGTCTAGGAAAGAAGAGAATCTCCAGAGACAAAGAACTGGGCTTAAGCGAGGAGCTCACTGAAACCTTACCCTAAGGACGCATGGGGGCCAAAGCTGTAGCTGAGGTGCATTTCTAGTTAATACTGGAACTCTGTGTAACAATACTAGCTCTGGATGTATAAGAAATATTAATGAACACAAAAGGAAAATATAGAGAACCAAGAATAAAAGATAACTTTGAAAACTGGACTCCTCAGTTCACAAAAAAGGATTCAAATTTTCTCAGGCCCACAAAAAAGACATATAACAGTGTAATTCCCATAGAAAGGGGAGGTTCCAGGGTCCCTGCCCCACCTAAAGAAGGGTGCTGCAGAGCAACAAGGGGAAGCTAAAAAGGACTTGGGAGAGAAGGCTGGAGGCAGAAGACATAGAGGAGGCACATGGAGCACAGAGACGTGTGAAGAAGCAGCAGCAATTGCATCTCTGCCTTGGGCCTGAACCAGGGACTTGGGTGACATGGAAAAAGACACATGAAAGAGATAGAGATGTGGGTAAGAGTCCCATGAGGAGACTGACAGTGGCAGCCTTTATCTTGAATTGTATTTTGATTTTGTTATTTACCTTCTAGACTTGCCTGGCCCCTTCGGCCCCTTTCCTATGGGTCCCCACCAGAATGTGCCTTAGACTTATGGCAGCTTTCATGCCCCAGTGGTCCTGCTTGGGGCAACTCTGTTTGCCTGGGCACTTACCCACAAGGGGATGGGTAACTTTGGGTGTTCCACGGGGAAACTGTTTTAAATGTAATTTTTCTCTCCTATTGCATACTAATTATATTAAAGTTCTTTTCTGTTGAAGGTTGTAACTACTAAAAATATTTTTGTCTTTTTGCAGCAGAAGGCAGGACCCATTTACAGCATGCAGGTTTGGGCCCCTGGGGTGCCTCTCATTTTTTTCTGCCTGCTAACAGAGAGACTCTGGGGAAGTACAAAGTTACTGATGGAGGCTAAGAGTAGATAATTTAGGATGTTGGCATCACAAGATCAGAAACTGGAAGGTAGGGGTAGAAATGATTAGCATAGTTGTTAAACCAGCTATAGAAATGAAAAATCCTTAGCTGCCAAACTGCTATAGCAAGTGTCAGGCTGCTATGGAAAGTATCCGGAGGGGGACCTCCTTGGTGGCACAGAGGTTAAAGACAGTGCTGTCAAGCTGTCACCAGCCACTGCAGCACCAGTTGTTAGAACCCTAGCGGGCAGGGAGCAACCCACATGGTGCCACACCCACTGCCTCCCTCAGCAGTGTAGAGGGGATCTGCCTGTTCTGCTCCCTACTCTCTCTGGTGAATCCTCTCACCCGCCCCGCACCCATTTCTTGCATGCATGCATAAATAAATCCTTTTAAAAAAGTATCTGGAGGCGCAGACTAGAGAGGTAGGGATAAGGAGATTGAGGGTCATTGTAGAGAATTACTGGTCCTTACAAAACAACCTAGTCAAACCTTAGAAGTAATTAATTTAACAATGCATAACAATTCCACAAAGGAACAAATCCCTCCCAAAAAGAAGACTTTATCAGTACAATTTCTGCATTGGCAAGAGACAGCTCTCCTGCCCACCTGTGTGTCTATACAAGCATTTCTTTTAGCAAACCTGTCCCTTTCAAAGGCAGCTCTTTCTGCCCTCTTGTGACTGCAAGCAGTCTTTTTGCTTTTCCTTTTTTATAGAATAAAACTGCCCTTTTGGAGATAACTAATCATCTCTGCCTTGTGGGGAAGCTCACGTGCTGCTGAAAAGGGAGCTCCGGTGAAATTTTCTCAGAAGGTACCCTGAGGACCCCTGCTCAATAAACCCGACAGTCCTGACACTGACATCAGTTACGACAGAACCAAATTCTGTGGATTCAGAGGCACCAGCTACAGGAAAGCAACAAGATGTCTAAACCATTCATTTTTTCCAAAATCATTTATTCACTAAGACGTTAACCTTGAAAGTGGAAAATGGTTGCCCTAACTGCCTCCTCTCTCAAATCACAGCGCAGTGCTCCTTTAAATGGTCTGAAATGTTCCTAAAAGTCATGTTTTTAATCATGAAAGTTGTCAGCCTTGCCTGGTGGCCCTGGGGAAGTTGGGCAGAACACCTCTAGTGGGCACCATACCCACCAGCCTCCTGGATCAGGCATCTCGATGAAAGTTCAGGCCAGGCAGGGGGATGCCTCAGGCAAAGAGATCCTTCCCACCTTCCAACTAGTTTGGCCCTGAAAGTCAAGATTGTTTAGGAACAGAACAACTAGAAGAAATATCAAAGAATCCTACTAATCCCAGAAAAGGCCAGGGAAAAATCTTAACCCAAACCAACGTTTAAGTTTTTGCCCCAACTAGATTTGATTTTTGCTTTTTTTCCATTTATTTCTCTATATAAATTTTACATGATTGTTCATTTTTGTAGTTTGCTTTCTCCTCTCAGATGTAGTCCCCATAAAATTCTTACCATCAAGTCACCCATGCATCATCACCACAGTCTCTTGTGCTTTTCCTGCCCCTGTTTTGATCCCTCTCCTGCTCCCTCCTCTGCTGAATGACTCCAGGTTTATAGTTGCCTGCTAGTTTTGTATTTTTTTCCCTGATCCCTTATTGAGTTCCCCTATGTTCCTCCTATAAGTGAAACTTCAGAAAGAAAAATCTGATATTTTTCTTTTTCCTTCTGATTTGTTTCACTAAGCCTAATTCCTTCCAGCTCCATCCTAGAATTGATCTTTGGAAGGAGGAAGAGGGGCCCAAGAGTTTGGAATCCCTGAGGATTTCTCCTAGAGAATGACAAGGCCAAAACTAAAGGAAAAGCAGTGGTCTACAAAATCTATAATTGAAATAGGGTAATTACAGGACCAGTCTTACAAAAAACTCAAGGGGGAAGGGTGCAGGGGGTGGAAGTATGTGGGGAGGGGGCTGTGACAATTCTCGGGGTCGCACACCTTCAGTGACTAACATCAGTCACTACAAGGCCCAAGGCACCTTTCATACCCATTCCTAAAGTTGCTCATAAACTTTTTTTTAAGTTTTTCATTAATAGGCTTCTAGGAAAAGATCATCTTAACTTTTTCTTAGCCTGGAGTTGTAATAGGGTGGTCCCCAGGAAAGGGGGAGGTTCCAGAGAGACTCTGAGTTGAGCAGAGAGAAGAAGCTACAGAGAAGACTGAGGAAGGAAAGAAGCAGGATGGAGAGCTGAGCCAGAAGGAGACTTGGAGGAGGCACATGGAGCAGAGAGACATGTGAAGAAACTACTCTTGCCTTTTGGTCATGGACTGGTTGACACAGATGTGGGTGAGAGACCTGTGGGGAGGTGACAGTGACGGTTTTTGTCTTGATGTTGATTTTGCTCTTTTCCCTCCAGACTTGTCTGGTTGTTTCTGATCCTTTTCTGTGGGTCCCCACTGGAAGATGCTTTAGACTTGTGGCAGGCTTTGGGGCCTTGCTCTGGGCCAATCCCATTTGGGTGGACTTTTACCCATGAGAGGACGGGTAACTTTGGGTGCTTGATTTAGAAACTATATTCCGGGGCCTCCCCTAGTGGCGCAGTGGTTGAGCGCTGGGTTGCCAGGCTGCGCGCAGCCTCTGCAGCACCAGTTCGATCCCCGGCCGCCGGCGAGGGTCCCACGAAGCGCGCAGACCTCTCCTGCCACCCGTTGCTCCCCTCAGCAGTGTATTTCGTCAGTCTGCCTGTTCCGCTTCCCGCTCTGGCTCTGGTGAATTCTCTCACCCTCTCACGCTTCTGACTGTACCCAGTGCTTGTATAAATAAATAAATAAATCTTTAAAAAAAAAAAGAAACTATATTCCTTGTCTTTTCTGTATTGTTTCCTAATTGTATTAAAGTTCCTTCCCATTAAAGTCTCATATGTTTTGTGTTGATGCGGCAGATGGCAGAACCCATTTAGAACAGGCAGATTTGCGGGGTCCGGAGTGCCCCTCTCCCTGCCCTGTAACAGAGTCACAGGTCTCAGTCACAGATGATTGAGAGATTAGAATTTGCCCTTACACGTTTCTAGGAACACCCCTGATTCCCTCCCAATCCTTGTGTGTACAAAACCATATGCTAATTTAGTAAGCAGATGAGTAGACAGTGAAAATAACTTCGCTGCCCACAGGGATAGAAGACGGAGAATGTTACTTTCTAGGGCAGTTGCTTTCCACCAAGACCCATTGGTCATCTAAATTGCAGGCTTCCCTAATAATGATTAGGAATTTGCTCTCATTGATACTGACTGTCCAGCTGCAGAAGTAACTCACCTTCTCTGTCAACAGTCCTGACAAATTGCAGATCTTTATCTTTGGCTTCAAAGATACTTAGTGGAAAGCTAACACTCAAGAGCATCATAATAACAAGTACAAATACATTTTTTTGTGCATTCTAAAGTTATAGCAATAAAACTTATTCCCATTAATATAATTATATTTTCCTAAAAATGTCATTATGTCAGAATCCCTGTATATATACATTATTTTCTTTTTTAAAAAAGGCTTTGGTTTCTTGTGTGAGACCTAAGTAACTGACAGAGCAACCGGAGGCCTGAGAACCAGTCTCTTAAAGGAAAAATTATTACCGTCCCTATTTTAAAGAAGTGCTGACAACCCTCCTTCCTGGAGTGAACGCTGAGCAATTTTACAAAGCAAGGTTTGAACTTTGATTCCAGGAAGCCTATGAGGGATGGGCGGGGTCACTGTCGGGGGGGCAACCCCTGGAAGCCACAGACGGGCGGCGACCGCGGCCTCTTCCAAAATTGCGGGCAGACAGGCCGGCGCGGAAAGCCCCGGCAACCCAGCACCACTCAGTGGGGAAGAGTCCTCACCTGGCCCAGCAGCGCTGATGAGTCCCAGGCTCCGCCCAACAGACTGTGCTTACGCAAAGGTGCACTTCTAGGGGCCGCCGGTAGGGGGCGCTGGTGAGCGCGTTCGCGGACCCTCAGCCCACACGGGGTTTGGTGAATCCTCTCACGCCCCTCTCCCACCTCTGGCTTATACTCCAGTTCTTGTATGCATAAATAATTAAATCTTTAAAAAAATAAAATAAAAGTGAGTACAGGACAATAAAAGAGAATGATTTTTACCCAACAGAAAAATAAGGTTGAAATTCTCAGATTCAGCACACCATTTAGAAAGTTCACTTTGGAGGGCTTGGTTTCTGTTGAAATGTTTCACTGTCAGTTTCTGGCCACGAAATAGTTTAGGTAGACTCAGGGCTACTATTGACAAACTTGCACTGACTCTTCCAAACAATAAGCCCCAAAGGAGCCAGGAAACCTAAAAAGCTGGGCAGACAACATATTAGAACAGTCATGAATATGGTTTTCAAGCAAGGAAATGTGACTGTGGAATCTTGTAAATCTCTTGCAATCTAAGATACTTTCCAACCATGTCAAAAGGCTTGGAGGGGCTTCTCTCAGCCTAGCCACACTCATCCATAATCAGAGAGCTAGAAATTGGAGATGTTGTCCCCCAAATTATAGATTTGACCAGAAGATTTCTGAAAGACACAGTCACTCCAGAATATTCTCCAGGCAGAAGTCATTTCTTTGGCTCTTGTAAGTGAAAAGGTTCAAGATGCCCCTCCTTGAGGGAATCCTGAAATAAAACCCATGAGATTCTCAGAACCAAGCAAAGTCCTTGCCATGGAGGGATACCCAGAGGACTCACTAGGACTTCAGATACTCATAAGGGATCTGAGGCTGTCCCTTTAGCAGGAAATAACTTCAGCTGTTTACAGCTCTTTTTAAATTTGAATTCAAACTACCTTTCTGGGAAACAGGAAAAAATAGGCATAAAAGACCTATCTTGAGTTTGTTTTCTGGTCCCAAGAATATAAAAAAAGTAGTTTGTCAAACCTGGAAAATGCTGAAGAATGTAAAAATCCCATGCCAATCAAAAAGCACAAATATAAAACTCTCCCCCAACTCCTACCCAAGAGTAAGTGAAGGAATTTGCCTCACAACTTTCAAAAATTCAAAGTGAGAAAATGCTGACAATGATTGATAAATTCATAGAGAATCTTGACAGAGCACAGCAACCCACTGAAATTTGCTTTTCTCTCTCCTCTTCCTTGGGTATGAGGTATGAGGGGAAGGGGATGATGATATGATACCCAAACATTCCACCCTGGCATCAGAGTTATTCTGAGCTAAAGGAAATTAAGAAAAAACAGACATAGGAAGAACTCCTCTACCCTCTCCATATGTACCGAAAGGTAGGACATAAATTCCCCTTGTTAAGATGATTCTTGCTCCCATACATGAAAGAGGGGAACAACCTTTGTCGCCAAAGATGGCATCTAGATGAGTCTGCATAAACACATTGAATAAAATAACCCTTATATTCCACTTGCTTCTCCATATACTTACCCACATAATTTATGGTCCCTAAAACTCTTCTTTTGTTGTCCAGTAACTTTTCCCTTCATTAAAATGGTATTAAACTTCCAACTCTAATCACTTCTTCAAGTTTTCACTTCTTTCTTTGTATAGGCCTTCTGCATAAAAATATTAAAAACATCACTTATATCTGTATTTTGCACAGCAGACCTCTCCTATCTTGCCTGCTGCTATCCACCTTTTCTGTTCTCCAAAAATAAATACATAAATAAATCTGTAGCCTTTTTTTCTCCTGTTAATCTGTCAGTTTCACTTACAGAACTCAGAAACAGAACCTAAGAAGATAGAATAAAAGCTTAGTCCTCCCTACACAGGTATGTCAGAAAAGCTCACCGCATTAGCAATTCTGAAGTCAAGCTATGGAAATGTTGAAAACACAAGAGAGAGAGCTCTATTATTTCCAGAAGCAGTGCTGATGAACACTGCCTCTAGCCTTTGCTATTTTATAGGGAAGCTACAAAGATGTGCCAGCTATTCTCCCCCATCTTCTTCCAAAGACTTTATTATGTATCAGGACTTTTATCTAACTGTCTTGCATAAAAAGTTTAGGTCCTGTACAATCACAAAGAAATAAATTATTCTACTCTCAAGGAGTCTAATGGTCCAGCACAGAACAACTGAAAGAAGGGGGTTCCACAAAGCAAATGCCAACACAGAGCTGCATAAGTTAATAAAGGTGACTGTAGAACAAAAACTCACCTAACCCAACAGAATTCTCACAGGTTTCTCTTCCCAATATGTGTAGACTCCAGTTGAGGCTTGTGTTTCAGTCCCAGGCCAAACCAACCACTTCCTATTTTTAGGACTATAAGTAGTTTACTTAACCTCCGTGTGACCCCATCCATAAAATGGGAATACTAGGATCTACCTCAAAGGGAAGTTAGAATTAGTAAAAGAGAGAGAACATATAAAGTATTTGGCACAATGCCTGGTAGTTAGTGCCAAGTAAGTGTTAATGATTACTATCATCATGTTATCAATCTGAAATTTTGAAGATGTTCCTCAGACTTTATTCTGCTATGAGGTATCAATGGAGCATGAAATTTATGAAGGAAGATTATTCATTTGTACATCTCAAGTCAACCTCATACTCACACTGTTGAGTAATTCATTTATTTATTGAGAGGGGAGAAATTACACAAAAGTTCAGATCATTTTAGATGAAGACCTTTTTCCTAGCACAGGTGTTATAGAAGCAGCACATGTTTGACAGCTTTTGAACTTTTATGATGTTTTTCACTGCAAATACAAAAGAAGCAAAACACTGACATTTGCTTCTTTAAAGTCCCATGAATTTATTTTCACAAGACACATGAAATATTGATGCCATTTTACTTCCACCACAAAAATCAATAAGCCATTTTTGGTCAAGGTCAGACTCAGGCTTCCATCTACAGCTGAAGGTTATCAAGCCAGCTGTGAGAGAAATGATTCTCCTCCTAGTCTCATTCAGTACTCTTTGGCCTATCTTTACATCAAGTTTCAGAATAAAGTCACTTCTAAATAAGCCTTTGGGGCCTTCCTGGTGGCACAAGGGGTTAAGCACAGCACTATGAAGTGGTCCACAGCCTCTGCAGCACGAGTTCGCTCCCCGGCCAGCCAGGGAGAAACCCACAGGGCACAGCAGGCCTCTCCTGACTTGCCCGCTGCTCCCCTCAGCAGTGTATTTCAGTCAGTCTGCCTGTTCTGCCCCCCACTCTGTCTCTGGTGAATCCTCTCACCCCCTGCATCGCTGGCCTGTACCCCAGCTCTTGTATGCATAAATAAATAAATCTTTAAAATAAATAAATAAATAAGCAAGCTTTTGTGAGAAAACATGTCTTCTATACTCTGATAGTCAGGTGAGTTCACCTTAATTGAAGTACAAGGTTTCTGAGGTTGGCTGAAAGGAACTAAAGTTCTGTATGTGTGAAACTGAGAGAGTACACTGGTCCTCAAGAAGGAAAAGAGAGTCCTCTACACAACAGCTGAAGACCACAAAATTGAGACACGATTTACCCGATATCATGGTGGAACATCTAACAGAGGGGAGGGTTTCAATGACAGACCTTACTGGCTAAAAGTGACCCTACAAGAAAAAAATCAATAGGCAAGAAAGGTCAAATGTGATAGATTTTTTTTTCCCCAAACAGAGTGTAGGTGATACTATACAAGTTGTAGGAAACACATGTCAACCAACAAGGCACTTAAAACTGAAACGGAAGAGATACCATACTGAGGATAATTGCTTATATTTTCTTTTCTGAACAAAATGGATCTGCAGACGGAACAACAACAACAACAAAAAACCTGAGAGAACAGTGATTATCACTACATTAAGAAAGAATGATTTTTATATTTTTATTTATAGATTTTTTAATCTGGCTGTATTTTCTAAAATAAAAAATAATTACTTTCCTCTTTAATTATGGATTTTTTTTAATGGATAAGACTGGTTATCCAGTTGTAGATGAGGGACAATCTGAGATATTATCTGCAGCTACATAAATCTCCCCCATTAGACTCAAGACCCTCAAGGATGAGACCCTCAAGGATTCCTTCAAACCCCAAAACACTACTAACACAGGGCCTAAATACACGTTGGCTCTATTGAGAAATATTAGCAAATTAATTTGTTTGTGGTCAAAAACACAAAGTAGGTGGCCCTGGTATAACCTCAGGAAGGTGCAAAAGGAAATGAAGTGTGAGCCTTTCTCACCAATATTTGGCAGGATTTTGAAAGGACATTCTTTCCAAAATGGTTCCCTTATAGGGTAAACATCAGTGACCCCGCCCCTCCGTCTAGAGCGCCTTCGGTCGCATTGCGTGCCCCTGGGGGTGTGAGTGCAAGAGCAGGGTGCAGGTGTTCTCCGGGGGAAAGCTTTACCAATCCCCCAAGAGGGAAGGGGGCCCAGTTTCCCCCTGGTTGAAGGGGATCCAGTTTCCCAATTGGGGTAGGGGGGCCCCTAACCCAGTGGGGTCTGACGGTCACCGAAACCCCTCACCTGCGCCCCCAAGCTGAAACCCTGGGAAGCGCACCTTTGCGCAGGCAGAGTCCGGGGGCGGGGTCAAGCTCCAGCCTGGGGCATAGCCAGAGGCTCAGCAGCACTGCTGGGCCAGGTGAGGACTCTTCCCCTCTGAGTGGGGCTGGGTTGCCCGGGGCTTTCCGCGCCGGCCTGTCTGCCTGCAATTTTGGAAGAGGCCGAGGTCGCCGCTTGTCTGTGGCTTCCAGGGGGTGCCCCCCGTGACAGTGACCCCGCCGCTCCGTCATGGGCGTTTTTGGGGGCACGGCCTGGCCCTAGGGGTGTGATTGCAAGAGGAGGGTGTAGGTATCCACCAGGGGGAAGGGGACCCGTTCCCAAAACGGGCTTGAGAACCTGGTCCCTGTAGGGGTCTTAGGACCCCGTAACCCGGTTGGTGTAGAGGGCCCCCAAGCCCCGTGGGGGATGAGGGTCCGCGAAGTCCCTGACCAGCGCCCCCTCAAGGCGGCCCTGAGAAGTGCACCGTTGCGCAGGCAGAGTCCAGTGAGCAGGGTCAGGCTCCAGCGGGGGGCGGAGCCGGGGCTCATCAGCGCTGCTGGGCCAGGTGAAGACTCTTCCCCTCTGAATGGGGCTGGGTTGCCCTTGCCTTTCCCCGCCGGCCTGTCTCTCTGCAATTGTGGAAGAAGACGCGGTCGCCGCTCGTCTGTGGCTTCCAGGGGGTGCCCCCCGTGACAGTGACCCCGCCGCTCCGTCATGGGCGTTTTTGGGGGCACGGCCTGGCCCTAGGGGTGTGATTGCAAGAGGAGGGTGTAGGTATCCACCAGGGGGAAGGGGACCCGTTCCCAAAACGGGCTCGAGAAGCGAGTCCCTGTAGGGGACTTAGGACCCCGTAACCCCGTTGGTGTAGAGGGACCCACAGCCCCGTTGGGGATGAGGGTCCGCGAAGTCTCTGACCAGCGCCCCCTCAGGGCGGCCGTGAGAAGTGCACCGTTGTGCAGGCAGAGACCAGTAGGCGGGGTCAGACTCCGGCCAGGGGCGGAGCCTGGGGCTCATCAGCGCTGCTGAGCCAGGTGAAGACTCTTCCCCTCTGAGTGGGGCTGGGTTGCCAGGACCTTTCCCCGCCTGCCTAGCTGCCTGCAGTTTCGGAAGAGGCCGCGGTCGCCGCTCGTCTGTGGCTTACAGGGGATGCCCTCCCTGACCGTGACCCCGCCGCTCCGTCTGGGGCATCTTGGGACGCACGGCCAGTGCCTGGGGGTGCGAGTGCGAGAGGAGGGTGCAGGTGTGCCCTGGGGGGAAGATTGACCGTTCCCCCAAGTGGGAAGAGTGCCCCGTTCCCCCACGGGGGAGGTGGGTCCCGTTTCCCCATGGGGGTAAAGAGCCCCCTAAACCCGTGGGGGCTGAGGGTCCCGAACCCTCTCACCAGCGCCCCCTATCGGCGGCCCTGAGAAGAGCACCTTTGCGCACGCGCCGTCCAGTGGGCGGGGTCAGGCTCTGGGCCAGGGGCGGAGCCTCGGGCTCTTCATTCGCTGCTGGGCCAGGGGAGGACTCTTCCCCTCTGAGTGGTGCTGGGTTGCCGGGGATTTCTGCGCCAGCCTGTCTGCCTGCAGTTTTGGAAGAGGCCACGGTCACCGCTCGTCTGTGGATTTCAGGGGGTGCACACCCTGACAGTGACCCCGCCCCTCCGTCTAGGGTGTCTTCGGGCACACGGCTTGCCCCTAGGGGTGTGAGTGCGAGAGGAGGTTGCAGGTGTGCCCCGGGGGAAAGACTCACCGTTCCCCCAAGGGGGAAGAGTGCCCCGTTCCCCCATGCGGGAAGGGTGCCCCGTTTCCCCATGGGGTAGAGGTCCCCCAACCCCCATGGGGACTGAGGATCCAGACTCCCTCACCAGCCCCCCCTAGCGACGGCCCTGAGCAGTGCACGTTTGCGAATGCAGAGTCCAGTGGGCGGGGTCAGGCTAGGGCCAGGGCGGAGCCTGGGGCTCATCAGCGCTGCTGGGCCAGGTGAGGACTCTTACCCTTTCAGTGGGGTTGGGTTGCCCTGGGCTTTCTGCGCCGCCCTGTCTGCCTGCAGTTTTGGAGGAGGCCGCGGTAGCCGCTTGTCTATGGCGTACAGGGGGTGCCGTCTCGGACAGTGACCCCGCCCCTCCGTTTAGGGCGCCTTCGGTCGCTCAGCGTGCCCCTGGGGCTGTGAGTGCGAGAGGATGGTGCAGGTGTTCCACGGGGGAAAGATTTACCAATCCCCCAAGGGGGAAGGGGGCCCAGTTTGCCCATGGTTGAAGGGGATATCGTTTCCCAATCGGGGTAGGGGGCCCCCTAACCCCGAGGGGGCCTAGGGTCCCCAAAACCCCTCACCTGCACCCTCAAGCGTAGACCCTGAGAAGAGCCCCTTTGCGCAGGCAGAGTCTGGGGGGCGGGGTCAAGCTCCAGCCGGGGGCGGAGTCTGGGGCTCATCAGCGCTGCTGGGCCAGGTGAGGACTCTTCCCCTCTGTGTGGGTCTTGCTTGCCGGGGCCTTTCCCCGCTGTCCTATGTCTCTGCAGTTTTGGAGGAAGCCGCGGTCGCCATTCGTCTGTGGCTTACAGGGGGTGCCCTCCCTGACAGGGACCCTGCCCCTCCGTCAAGGACGTCTTCAGGCGCACGGCCTGCCCCTGGGATTGTCTGTGCGAGAGGAGGGTGCAGGTGTGACCCGGGGGGAAGATTGACCATTCCCCTAATGGGGAAGAGTGCCCCGTACCCCCATGGGGTAAGTGGGTCCCGTTTCCCCATGGGGGTAGAGGTTCCCCAAACCCCATGGGGACTGAGGTTTCCGAACTCCCTCACCAGCGCCCCCTAGCGGCGGCCCTGAGCAGTGCACCTCTGCGCATGCATAATCCAGTGGGCGGGGTCAGCCTCCGGCCGGGGGCGGAGCCTGGGACTCATTAGCGCTGCTGGGCCAGGTGAGGACTCTTCCCCTCTGAGTGGTGCTGGGTTGCCCGGGGTTTTCCACGCCGGCCTGTCTGCCTCTAGTTTTGGAAGAGGCCGCGGTCGCCGCTCGTCTGTGGCTTCCAGGGGTGCCCACCCTGACTTCCAGGAGTGACCCCGCCCCTCCCTCATGGGCCTCTTTGGGGGCACGGCCTGGCCCTGGGGGTGTGAGTGCGAGAGGAGGGTGCAGGTATCCACCAGGGGGAAGGGGACCTGTTCCCAAAACGGTCTTGAGAACCGGGTCCCTGTAAGGGACTTAGTACCCCATAACCCCGTTGGTGTAGAGGGACCCGCAACCCGTGGGGGAGGAGGGTCTGGGAAGTCCCTGACCAGTGCCCCCTCTCGGCGGCCCTGAGAAGTGCACCGCTGCGCAGGCAAAATCTGGTGGGCGGGGCCAGACTGCGGCCGGGGGCGGAGCCCGGGGCTCATCAGCGCTGCTGGGCCAGGTGAAGACTATTCCCTTCTGAGTGGGGCTGGGCTGCCGGTGCCTTTCCCCGCCGGCTTGTCTGCCTCTAGTTTAGGAAGAGGCCGCGGTCGCCGCTCGTCTGTGGTTTCCAGGGGGTACCCCCCCGACAGTGACCCCGCCCCTCCCTCATGGGCGTCACAGGGAGCACGGCCTGGCCCTGGGGGTGTGAGTGCGAGAAGAGGGTGGAGGTGTGCCCCCGGGGGAAGATTGACCGTTCCCCCAAGGGGGAAGGGTGCCCCGGTCCTAAGGGGGAAGTGGGTCCCATTTCCCCATGGGGGTAGAGATCCCCCTAAACCCGTGGGGACTGAGGGTCCGCGAACCCTCTCACCAGCGCCCGCTACCGGCGGCCCTGACAAGTGCACCTTCGCGCACGAGCCGTCCAGTGGGCGGGGTCAGGCTCTGGGCCAGGGGCGGAGCCTCGGGCTCTTCATTCCCTGCTGGGCCAGGGAAGGACTCTTCCCCTCTGAGTGGTGACAGTTGCCCGGGGATTTCCCCGCCGGCCTGTCTGCCTGCAGTTTTGGAAGAGGCCACGGTCACCGCTCGTCTGTGGCTTCCAGGGGGTGCCCCCCTGACAGTGACCGTGGCGTCTTCAGGCGCACGGCATGCCCCTAGGGGTGTGAGTGCGAGAGGAGGTTGCAGGTGTGCCCCGGGGGAAAGACTCAGCGTTCCCCCAAGGGGGAAGAGTGCCCCGTTCCCCCATGGGGGAAGGATGCCCCGTTTCCCCATGGGGGTACAGGTCCCCCAAACCCCATGAAGGCTGAGGTTCCCGAACTCCCTCACCAGCGCCCCCTAGCGGCAGCCCTGAGAAGTGCCCCTTCGCGCATGCAGAGTCCAGTGGGCGGGGTCAGGCTAGGGCCAGGGCGGAGCCTGGGGCTCATCAGCGCTGCTGGGCCAGGTGAGGACTCTTACCCTTTCAGTGGGGCTGGGTTGCCCTGGGCTTTCTGCGCCGCCCTGTCTTCCTGCAGTTTTGGAAGAGGCCGTGGTCGCCGCTTGTCTGTGGCGTACAGGGGGTGCCGTCTCGGACAGTGACCCCACCCCTCCGTCTAGGGCGCCTTAGATCGCTCGGCATGCCCCTGGGGCTGTGAGTGCGAAGGAGGGTGCCAGTGTTCCCCGGGGGAAAGATTTGGGCTTCCACCAAGGGGAAGATAGCCCCATTCCCCCATGGGGGAGGACAATCCCGTACCCCCATGGGTGCAGGGGTGGCCCCAGACCGGTGGGGGCTGAGGATTCCCGAACCCGCCCTCACCATCGCCCCCTAGCGGCGGCCCTAGGAAGTGCATCTGTGCGCAGCCAGAGTCGGGTGGGCGGGGTCAGGTGGGGCCCTCAGCGCTGCGGGCCAGGTGAGGATTCTTCCCCTTTGAGTGGTGCTGGCTTGCCGGGGACTTTCCGCGCCGGCCTGTTTGCCTGCAGTTTTGGAAGAGACTTTGGTCGCCGCTTGTCCCTGGCTTACAGGGGGTGCCCTACCCTGACAGGGACCCCAGCCCTCCGTCTAGGGCGTCTGCGGGCGCATGCCCCGCCGCTGGGGCTGTGAGTGCGAGAGGAGGGTGCTGGCGTTTCCCGGGAGGAAGATTTGGGCTTCCCCGAAGGGGAAGTGAGCCCCGTTCCCCCATGGGGGAGAAAAGTTCCATTCCCCCATGGTTGCAGAGGTCCCCCTAGCCCCGAGGGGGCTGAGGGTCCCCGATCCCCCTCAACAGCGCCCCCTAGCGGCGGCCCTAGGAAGTGCACCAGTGCGCAGGCAAAGTCAGGTGGGTGGGGTCAGGCTCCGGCCAGGGGCGGAGCCTGGGGCTCATCAGCGCTGCTGGTCCAGGTGCGGACTCTTCCCCTTTGAGTGGTGCTGGCTTGCCCGGGGCTTTCCGCGCCGGCCTGTGTGCCTGCAGTTGTGGAAGAGGCCGCGGTCGCCGCTTGTCCCTGGCTTACAGGGGGTGCCCTCCCCTGACAGGGACCCCGGCCCTCCGTCTAGGGCGTCTGAGGGCGCACGGCCCCGCCGCTGGGGCTGTGAGTGCCAGAGGAGGGTGCTGGCGTGACTTGGGAGGAAGATTTGGCTTACCCGAGGGGAAGAGGGCCCCGTTCCCACATGGGGGAGGAAAGTTCCATTCCCCCATGGGTGCAGAGGTCCCCCTAGACCCGAGGAGGCTGAGGGTCCCCTAACCCCCTCACCAGCGCCCCCTAGATGCGGCCCTAGGTAGTGCACCTGTGCGCAGGAAGAGTCGGGTGGGCGGGGTCAGGCTCCGTCCAGGGGTGGAGCCTGGGGCTCATCAGCGCTGCTGGGCCATCTGCGGACTCTTCCCCTTTGAGTGGTGCTGGCTTGCCCGGGGCTTTCCGCGCCGGCCTTTGTGCCTGCAGTTTTGGAAGAGGCTGTGGTCGCCGCTTGTCCCTGCCTTACAGGGGGTGCCGTCCCCTGACAGGCACCCCGCCCTCCGTCTAGGGCGTCTGCAGGCACACTGCCCCGCCACTGGGGCTGTGAGTGCCAGAGGATGGTGCAGGCATGCGCCTGGAGGAAGATTTGGGCTTCCCCCGAAGGGAAGATAGCCCCGTTCCCCCATGAGGGAGGACAATCCCGTACCCCCATGGGTGCAGGGGTGGCCCCAGCCCGGTGGGGGCTGAGGATTCCCGAACGCCCTCACCAGCGCCCCCTAGCGGCGGCCCTAGGAAGTGCACATGTGCGCAGCCAGAGTTGGGTGGGCGGGGTCAGGCTCCAGCCAGGGGCGGAGCCTGGGGCTCATCAGCGCTGCGGGCCAGGTGAGGATTCATCCCCTTTGAGTGGTGCTGGCTTGCCCGGGGCTTTCCGCGCCAGCCTGTGTGCCTGCAGTTTTGGAAGAGGCTGAGTTCGCCGCTTGTCCCTGGCTTACAGGGGGTGCCCTCCCCTGACAGGGACCCCAAACCTCCGTCTAGGGCGTCTGCGGGCGCATGCCCCGCCGCTGGGGCTGTGAGTGCGAGAGGAGGGTGCAGGCGTGTCCCGGGAGGAAGATTTGGGTTTCCCCCGGGGGGAATTGAGCCCCGTTACCCCATGGGGGAGAAAAGTTCCGTTCCCCCATGGTTGCAGATGTCCCCCTACCCCCGAGGGGGCTGAGGGTCCCCGAAACCCCTCAACAGCGCCACCTAGCGGCGGCCCTAGGAAGTGCACCTGTGCACAGGCAGAGTCAGGTGGGCGGGGTCAGGCTCCGGCCAGGGGTGGAGACTGGGGCTCATCAGAGCTGCTGGGCCAGGTAAGGACTCTTCCCCTTTGAGTGGTTCTGGCTTGCCCGGGTGTTTGCGCGCCGGCCTGTGTGCCTGCAGTTAGGAAGAGGCCGCGGTCGCCGCTTGTCCCTGGCTTACAGGGAGTGCCCTCCCCTGACAGGGACCCCGGCCCTCCCTCTAGGGCGTCGTTCGCACGCACCAACTGGGTTGTGAGTGCGAGAGGAGGGTGCTGGCGTGCACCGAGGGGAAGGGGCCCCGGGGCTGGTCCCTGTGCAGGGGGAGGGTACCCCCGTGGGTGCAGGGTCCCCTACCCTTTGGGCTGAGGGTCCCCGAAACCCCCCTCGCCCGCGCCCCCTAGCGGCGGCCCTGTGAACTGCACCTGTGCTCAGGCAGAGTCCGGTGGGCGGGGTCAGGCTCCGGCCGGGGGCGGAGCCTGAGGCTCATCAGCGCTGCCTGGCCAGGTGAGGACTCTTCCCCTTTGAGTGCTGCTGGGTTGCCAGGGCTTTCCCGCCGACCTGTCTGCCTGCAGTTTTGGAGGAGGCCGCGGACGCAGCCAGTCCGAGGCTTGCAGGGTGCCCTCCCTGACGGTGACCCCGCCCCTCCGTCTAGGGCGTCTTCGGGCGCACGGCCTGCCCCTGGGGTGTGAGTGCAGAGGAGGCTGCAGGTGTGCCCCGGGGGAGGGTTTACCGTTCCCCAAGGGGGAAGTTGGCCTCCTTCCCCCATGGGGGAAGAGGTCCCCTTTCCCCATGGGGTAGTGGCACCCTGCCCCCTTGGACTGAGGGTCCCATCCCCCTCACCGGCCCCCTAGCGGCGGCTCTGTGAAGTGCACCTGTGCTCAGGGAGAGTCCGGTGGGCGGGGTCAGGCTCCGGCCGGGGGCGGAGCCTGGGGCTCAGCAGCGCTGCTGAGCCAGGTGAGGACTCTTCCACTTTGAGTGGTGCTGGGATGCTAAGGGCTTTCCCCGCCGGCCTGTCTGCTGGCAGTTTTGGAGGACGCCGCGGGCACCGTCTGTCTGTGGCTTGGGGGGTGGCCCTCCCTGACGGTGACCCCGCCCCTTCGTCTAGGGCGTCTTGGGCCACACGTCCTGCCCCTGGGTTTGTGAGTCTGAGAGGAGGGTGCAGGTGTGCCCCGGGAGGAAGATTTACCGTTCCCCCAAGGGGGAAGAGGGTCGCGTTTCCCCCTGGGGTAGAGGGTCCCCTACCCCCGTGGGGGCTGAGGGTCCCCGAAACCCCTCGCCCGCGCCCCCTAGCGGCGGCCCTGTGAACTGCACCTGTGCTCAGGCAGAGTCCGGTGGGCGGGGTCAGGCTCCGGCCGGGGGCGGAGCCTGAGGCTCATCAGCGCTGCCTGGCCAGGTGAGGACTCTTCCCCTTTGAGTGCTGCCGGGTTGCCCGGGCCTTTCCCCGCCGACCTGTCTGCCTGCAGCTTTGGAGGAGGCCGCGGTCGCAGCCAGTCCGAGGCACACAGGGGGTACCCTCCCTGACGGTGACCCCGCCCCTCCGTCTATGGCGTCGTCGGCGCACTGTCAGCCCCTCGGGGTGTGAGTGCGGAGGAGGTTGCAGGTGTCCCCCGAGGGGAAGCGGGCCCCATGGCCAAAACGGGCTTGCGGTCCCTGCACCTTGCAGGGGGCCTTGGACTCTGTACCCCCGTGGTTGCAGAGGTCCCCCTACCCTCTTGGGGCTGAGGGTCCCCGAACCGCACCCCCCCTCGCCAGCGCCCCCTAGCGGCGGCTCTGTGAAGTGCACCTTTGCACAGGCAGAGTCCGGCGGGCGGGGTCAGGCTCCGGCCGGGGGCGGGGCCTGAGGCTCATCAGCGCTGCCTGGCCAGGAGAGGACTCTTCCCCTTTGAGTGCTGCTGGCTTGCCAGGGGCTGTCCGCACCGACCTGTCTGCCTGCAGTTTTGGAGGGGGCCGCGGACGCAGACAGTCCGAGGCTTGCAGGGCTTGCCCTCCCTGACGGTGACCCCGCCCCTCCGTCTAGGGCGTCTTCGGGCGCACGGCCTGCCCCTGGGGGTGTGAGTGCCAGAGGAGGCTGCAGGTGTGCCCCGGGGGAGGGTTTACCGTTCCCCAAGGGGGAAGTTGGCCTCCTTCCCCCATGGGGGAAGAGCGTCCCCTTTCCCCATGGGGTAGGTGGCACCCTGCCCCCTTCGGACTGAGGGTGCCCATCCCCCTCACCGGCCCCCCCCACCGGCGGCTCTATGAAGTGCACCTGTGCTCAGGGAGAGTCCGGTGGGCGGGGTCAGGCTCCGGCCGGGGGCGGAGCCTGGGGCTCAGCAGCGCTGCTGAGCCAGGTGAGGACTCTTCCACTGTGAGTGGTGCTGGGATGCTAAGGGCTTTCCCCGCCGGCCTGTCTGCCTGCAGTTTTGGAGGACGCCGCGGGCACCGTCTGTCTGTGGCTTGGGGGGGTGGCCCTCCCTGACGGTGACCCCGCCCCTTCGTCTAGGGCGTCTTGGGCCACACGTCCTGCCCCTGGGTTTGTGAGTCTGAGAGGAGGGTGCAGGTGTGCCCCGGGAGGAAGATTTACCGTTCCCCCAAGGGGGAAGAGGGTCGCGTTTCCCCCTGGGGTAGAGGGCCCCCTACCCCCGTGGGGGCTGAGGGTCCCCGAAACCCCTCGCCCGCGCCCCCTAGCGGCGGCCCTGTGAACTGCACCTGTGCTCAGGCAGAGTCCGGTGGGCGGGGTCAGGCTCCGGCCGGGGGCGGAGCCTGAGGCTCATAAGCGCTGCCTGGCCAGGTGAGGACTCTTCCCCTTTGAGTGCTGCCGGGTTGCCCGGGCCTTTCCCCGCCGACCTGTCTGCCTGCAGCTTTGGAGGAGGCCGCGGTCGCAGCCAGTCCGAGGCACTCAGGGGGTACCCTCCCTGACGGTGACCCCGCCCGTCCGTCTATGGCGTCGTCGGCGCACTGTCAGCCCCTCGGGGTGTGAGTGCGGAGGAGGTTGCAGGTGTCCCCCGAGGGGAAGCGGGCCCCATGGCCAAAACGGGCTTGCGGTCCCTGCACCTTGCAGGGGGCCTTGGACTCTGTACCCCCGTGGTTGCAGAGGTCCCCCTACCCTCTTGGGGCTGAGGGTCCCCGAACCGCACCCCCCCTCGCCAGCGCCCCCTAGCGGCGGCTCTGTGAAGTGCACCTTTGCACAGGCAGAGTCCGGCGGGCGGGGTCAGGCTCCGGCCGGGGGCGGGGCCTGAGGCTCATCAGCGCTGCCTGGCCAGGAGAGGACTCTTCCCCTTTGAGTGCTGCTGGCTTGCCAGGGGCTGTCCGCACCGACCTGTCTGCCTGCAGTTTTGGAGGGGGCCGCGGACGCAGACAGTCCGAGGCTTGCAGGGCTTGCCCTCCCTGACGGTGACCCCGCCCCTCCGTCTAGGGCGTCTTCGGGCGCACGGCCTGCCCCTGGGGGTGTGAGTGCCAGAGGAGGCTGCAGGTGTGCCCCGGGGGAGGGTTTACCGTTCCCCAAGGGGGAAGTTGGCCTCCTTCCCCCATGGGGGAAGAGCGTCCCCTTTCCCCATGGGGTAGGTGGCACCCTGCCCCCTTCGGACTGAGGGTGCCCATCCCCCTCACCGGCCCCCCCCACCGGCGGCTCTATGAAGTGCACCTGTGCTCAGGGAGAGTCCGGTGGGCGGGGTCAGGCTCCGGCCGGGGGCGGAGCCTGGGGCTCAGCAGCGCTGCTGAGCCAGGTGAGGACTCTTCCACTGTGAGTGGTGCTGGGATGCTAAGGGCTTTCCCCGCCGGCCTGTCTGCCTGCAGTTTTGGAGGACGCCGCGGGCACCGTCTGTCTGTGGCTTGGGGGGGTGGCCCTCCCTGACGGTGACCCCGCCCCTTCGTCTAGGGCGTCTTGGGCCACACGTCCTGCCCCTGGGTTTGTGAGTCTGAGAGGAGGGTGCAGGTGTGCCCCGGGAGGAAGATTTACCGTTCCCCCAAGGGGGAAGAGGGTCGCGTTTCCCCCTGGGGTAGAGGGCCCCCTACCCCCGTGGGGGCTGAGGGTCCCCGAAACCCCTCGCCCGCGCCCCCTAGCGGCGGCCCTGTGAACTGCACCTGTGCTCAGGCAGAGTCCGGTGGGCGGGGTCAGGCTCCGGCCGGGGGCGGAGCCTGAGGCTCATAAGCGCTGCCTGGCCAGGTGAGGACTCTTCCCCTTTGAGTGCTGCCGGGTTGCCCGGGCCTTTCCCCGCCGACCTGTCTGCCTGCAGCTTTGGAGGAGGCCGCGGTCGCAGCCAGTCCGAGGCACTCAGGGGGTACCCTCCCTGACGGTGACCCCGCCCGTCCGTCTATGGCGTCGTCGGCGCACTGTCAGCCCCTCGGGGTGTGAGTGCGGAGGAGGTTGCAGGTGTCCCCCGAGGGGAAGCGGGCCCCATGGCCAAAACGGGCTTGCGGTCCCTGCACCTTGCAGGGGGCCTTGGACTCTGTACCCCCGTGGTTGCAGAGGTCCCCCTACCCTCTTGGGGCTGAGGGTCCCCGAACCGCACCCCCCCTCGCCAGCGCCCCCTAGCGGCGGCTCTGTGAAGTGCACCTTTGCACAGGCAGAGTCCGGCGGGCGGGGTCAGGCTCCGGCCGGGGGCGGGGCCTGAGGCTCATCAGCGCTGCCTGGCCAGGAGAGGACTCTTCCCCTTTGAGTGCTGCTGGCTTGCCAGGGGCTGTCCGCACCGACCTGTCTGCCTGCAGTTTTGGAGGGGGCCGCGGACGCAGACAGTCCGAGGCTTGCAGGGCTTGCCCTCCCTGACGGTGACCCCGCCCCTCCGTCTAGGGCGTCTTCGGGCGCACGGCCTGCCCCTGGGGGTGTGAGTGCCAGAGGAGGCTGCAGGTGTGCCCCGGGGGAGGGTTTACCGTTCCCCAAGGGGGAAGTTGGCCTCCTTCCCCCATGGGGGAAGAGCGTCCCCTTTCCCCATGGGGTAGGTGGCACCCTGCCCCCTTCGGACTGAGGGTGCCCATCCCCCTCACCGGCCCCCCCCACCGGCGGCTCTATGAAGTGCACCTGTGCTCAGGGAGAGTCCGGTGGGCGGGGTCAGGCTCCGGCCGGGGGCGGAGCCTGGGGCTCAGCAGCGCTGCTGAGCCAGGTGAGGACTCTTCCACTGTGAGTGGTGCTGGGATGCTAAGGGCTTTCCCCGCCGGCCTGTCTGCCTGCAGTTTTGGAGGACGCCGCGGGCACCGTCTGTCTGTGGCTTGGGGGGGTGGCCCTCCCTGACGGTGACCCCGCCCCTTCGTCTAGGGCGTCTTGGGCCACACGTCCTGCCCCTGGGTTTGTGAGTCTGAGAGGAGGGTGCAGGTGTGCCCCGGGAGGAAGATTTACCGTTCCCCCAAGGGGGAAGAGGGTCGCGTTTCCCCCTGGGGTAGAGGGCCCCCTACCCCCGTGGGGGCTGAGGGTCCCCGAAACCCCTCGCCCGCGCCCCCTAGCGGCGGCCCTGTGAACTGCACCTGTGCTCAGGCAGAGTCCGGTGGGCGGGGTCAGGCTCCGGCCGGGGGCGGAGCCTGAGGCTCATAAGCGCTGCCTGGCCAGGTGAGGACTCTTCCCCTTTGAGTGCTGCCGGGTTGCCCGGGCCTTTCCCCGCCGACCTGTCTGCCTGCAGCTTTGGAGGAGGCCGCGGTCGCAGCCAGTCCGAGGCACTCAGGGGGTACCCTCCCTGACGGTGACCCCGCCCGTCCGTCTATGGCGTCGTCGGCGCACTGTCAGCCCCTCGGGGTGTGAGTGCGGAGGAGGTTGCAGGTGTCCCCCGAGGGGAAGCGGGCCCCATGGCCAAAACGGGCTTGCGGTCCCTGCACCTTGCAGGGGGCCTTGGACTCTGTACCCCCGTGGTTGCAGAGGTCCCCCTACCCTCTTGGGGCTGAGGGTCCCCGAACCGCACCCCCCCTCGCCAGCGCCCCCTAGCGGCGGCTCTGTGAAGTGCACCTTTGCACAGGCAGAGTCCGGCGGGCGGGGTCAGGCTCCGGCCGGGGGCGGGGCCTGAGGCTCATCAGCGCTGCCTGGCCAGGAGAGGACTCTTCCCCTTTGAGTGCTGCTGGCTTGCCAGGGGCTGTCCGCACCGACCTGTCTGCCTGCAGTTTTGGAGGGGGCCGCGGACGCAGACAGTCCGAGGCTTGCAGGGCTTGCCCTCCCTGACGGTGACCCCGCCCCTCCGTCTAGGGCGTCTTCGGGCGCACGGCCTGCCCCTGGGGGTGTGAGTGCCAGAGGAGGCTGCAGGTGTGCCCCGGGGGAGGGTTTACCGTTCCCCAAGGGGGAAGTTGGCCTCCTTCCCCCATGGGGGAAGAGCGTCCCCTTTCCCCATGGGGTAGGTGGCACCCTGCCCCCTTCGGACTGAGGGTGCCCATCCCCCTCACCGGCCCCCCCCACCGGCGGCTCTATGAAGTGCACCTGTGCTCAGGGAGAGTCCGGTGGGCGGGGTCAGGCTCCGGCCGGGGGCGGAGCCTGGGGCTCAGCAGCGCTGCTGAGCCAGGTGAGGACTCTTCCACTGTGAGTGGTGCTGGGATGCTAAGGGATTTTCCCCGCCGGCCTGTCTGCCTGCAGTTTTGGAGGACGCCGCGGGCACCGTCTGTCTGTGGCTTGGGGGGGTGGCCCTCCCTGACGGTGACCCCGCCCCTTCGTCTAGGGCGTCTTGGGCCACACGTCCTGCCCCTGGGTTTGTGAGTCTGAGAGGAGGGTGCAGGTGTGCCCCGGGAGGAAGATTTACCGTTCCCCCAAGGGGGAAGAGGGTCGCGTTTCCCCCTGGGGTAGAGGGCCCCCTACCCCCGTGGGGGCTGAGGGTCCCCGAAACCCCTCGCCCGCGCCCCCTAGCGGCGGCCCTGTGAACTGCACCTGTGCTCAGGCAGAGTCCGGTGGGCGGGGTCAGGCTCCGGCCGGGGGCGGAGCCTGAGGCTCATAAGCGCTGCCTGGCCAGGTGAGGACTCTTCCCCTTTGAGTGCTGCCGGGTTGCCCGGGCCTTTCCCCGCCGACCTGTCTGCCTGCAGCTTTGGAGGAGGCCGCGGTCGCAGCCAGTCCGAGGCACTCAGGGGGTACCCTCCCTGACGGTGACCCCGCCCGTCCGTCTATGGCGTCGTCGGCGCACTGTCAGCCCCTCGGGGTGTGAGTGCGGAGGAGGTTGCAGGTGTCCCCCGAGGGGAAGCGGGCCCCATGGCCAAAACGGGCTTGCGGTCCCTGCACCTTGCAGGGGGCCTTGGACTCTGTACCCCCGTGGTTGCAGAGGTCCCCCTACCCTCTTGGGGCTGAGGGTCCCCGAACCGCACCCCCCCTCGCCAGCGCCCCCTAGCGGCGGCTCTGTGAAGTGCACCTTTGCACAGGCAGAGTCCGGCGGGCGGGGTCAGGCTCCGGCCGGGGGCGGGGCCTGAGGCTCATCAGCGCTGCCTGGCCAGGAGAGGACTCTTCCCCTTTGAGTGCTGCTGGCTTGCCAGGGGCTGTCCGCACCGACCTGTCTGCCTGCAGTTTTGGAGGGGGCCGCGGACGCAGACAGTCCGAGGCTTGCAGGGCTTGCCCTCCCTGACGGTGACCCCGCCCCTCCGTCTAGGGCGTCTTCGGGCGCACGGCCTGCCCCTGGGGGTGTGAGTGCCAGAGGAGGCTGCAGGTGTGCCCCGGGGGAGGGTTTACCGTTCCCCAAGGGGGAAGTTGGCCTCCTTCCCCCATGGGGGAAGAGCGTCCCCTTTCCCCATGGGGTAGGTGGCACCCTGCCCCCTTCGGACTGAGGGTGCCCATCCCCCTCACCGGCCCCCCCCACCGGCGGCTCTATGAAGTGCACCTGTGCTCAGGGAGAGTCCGGTGGGCGGGGTCAGGCTCCGGCCGGGGGCGGAGCCTGGGGCTCAGCAGCGCTGCTGAGCCAGGTGAGGACTCTTCCACTGTGAGTGGTGCTGGGATGCTAAGGATTTTCCCCGCCGGCCTGTCTGCCTGCAGTTTTGGAGGACGCCGCGGGCACCGTCTGTCTGTGGCTTGGGGGGGTGGCCCTCCCTGACGGTGACCCCGCCCCTTCGTCTAGGGCGTCTTGGGCCACACGTCCTGCCCCTGGGTTTGTGAGTCTGAGAGGAGGGTGCAGGTGTGCCCCGGGAGGAAGATTTACCGTTCCCCCAAGGGGGAAGAGGGTCGCGTTTCCCCCTGGGGTAGAGGGCCCCCTACCCCCGTGGGGGCTGAGGGTCCCCGAAACCCCTCGCCCGCGCCCCCTAGCGGCGGCCCTGTGAACTGCACCTGTGCTCAGGCAGAGTCCGGTGGGCGGGGTCAGGCTCCGGCCGGGGGCGGAGCCTGAGGCTCATAAGCGCTGCCTGGCCAGGTGAGGACTCTTCCCCTTTGAGTGCTGCCGGGTTGCCCGGGCCTTTCCCCGCCGACCTGTCTGCCTGCAGCTTTGGAGGAGGCCGCGGTCGCAGCCAGTCCGAGGCACTCAGGGGGTACCCTCCCTGACGGTGACCCCGCCCGTCCGTCTATGGCGTCGTCGGCGCACTGTCAGCCCCTCGGGGTGTGAGTGCGGAGGAGGTTGCAGGTGTCCCCCGAGGGGAAGCGGGCCCCATGGCCAAAACGGGCTTGCGGTCCCTGCACCTTGCAGGGGGCCTTGGACTCTGTACCCCCGTGGTTGCAGAGGTCCCCCTACCCTCTTGGGGCTGAGGGTCCCCGAACCGCACCCCCCCTCGCCAGCGCCCCCTAGCGGCGGCTCTGTGAAGTGCACCTTTGCACAGGCAGAGTCCGGCGGGCGGGGTCAGGCTCCGGCCGGGGGCGGGGCCTGAGGCTCATCAGCGCTGCCTGGCCAGGAGAGGACTCTTCCCCTTTGAGTGCTGCTGGCTTGCCAGGGGCTGTCCGCACCGACCTGTCTGCCTGCAGTTTTGGAGGGGGCCGCGGACGCAGACAGTCCGAGGCTTGCAGGGCTTGCCCTCCCTGACGGTGACCCCGCCCCTCCGTCTAGGGCGTCTTCGGGCGCACGGCCTGCCCCTGGGGGTGTGAGTGCCAGAGGAGGCTGCAGGTGTGCCCCGGGGGAGGGTTTACCGTTCCCCAAGGGGGAAGTTGGCCTCCTTCCCCCATGGGGGAAGAGCGTCCCCTTTCCCCATGGGGTAGGTGGCACCCTGCCCCCTTCGGACTGAGGGTGCCCATCCCCCTCACCGGCCCCCCCCACCGGCGGCTCTATGAAGTGCACCTGTGCTCAGGGAGAGTCCGGTGGGCGGGGTCAGGCTCCGGCCGGGGGCGGAGCCTGGGGCTCAGCAGCGCTGCTGAGCCAGGTGAGGACTCTTCCACTGTGAGTGGTGCTGGGATGCTAAGGGCTTTCCCCGCCGGCCTGTCTGCCTGCAGTTTTGGAGGACGCCGCGGGCACCGTCTGTCTGTGGCTTGGGGGGGTGGCCCTCCCTGACGGTGACCCCGCCCCTTCGTCTAGGGCGTCTTGGGCCACACGTCCTGCCCCTGGGTTTGTGAGTCTGAGAGGAGGGTGCAGGTGTGCCCCGGGAGGAAGATTTACCGTTCCCCCAAGGGGGAAGAGGGTCGCGTTTCCCCCTGGGGTAGAGGGCCCCCTACCCCCGTGGGGGCTGAGGGTCCCCGAAACCCCTCGCCCGCGCCCCCTAGCGGCGGCCCTGTGAACTGCACCTGTGCTCAGGCAGAGTCCGGTGGGCGGGGTCAGGCTCCGGCCGGGGGCGGAGCCTGAGGCTCATAAGCGCTGCCTGGCCAGGTGAGGACTCTTCCCCTTTGAGTGCTGCCGGGTTGCCCGGGCCTTTCCCCGCCGACCTGTCTGCCTGCAGCTTTGGAGGAGGCCGCGGTCGCAGCCAGTCCGAGGCACTCAGGGGGTACCCTCCCTGACGGTGACCCCGCCCGTCCGTCTATGGCGTCGTCGGCGCACTGTCAGCCCCTCGGGGTGTGAGTGCGGAGGAGGTTGCAGGTGTCCCCCGAGGGGAAGCGGGCCCCATGGCCAAAACGGGCTTGCGGTCCCTGCACCTTGCAGGGGGCCTTGGACTCTGTACCCCCGTGGTTGCAGAGGTCCCCCTACCCTCTTGGGGCTGAGGGTCCCCGAACCGCACCCCCCCTCGCCAGCGCCCCCTAGCGGCGGCTCTGTGAAGTGCACCTTTGCACAGGCAGAGTCCGGCGGGCGGGGTCAGGCTCCGGCCGGGGGCGGGGCCTGAGGCTCATCAGCGCTGCCTGGCCAGGAGAGGACTCTTCCCCTTTGAGTGCTGCTGGCTTGCCAGGGGCTGTCCGCACCGACCTGTCTGCCTGCAGTTTTGGAGGGGGCCGCGGACGCAGACAGTCCGAGGCTTGCAGGGCTTGCCCTCCCTGACGGTGACCCCGCCCCTCCGTCTAGGGCGTCTTCGGGCGCACGGCCTGCCCCTGGGGGTGTGAGTGCCAGAGGAGGCTGCAGGTGTGCCCCGGGGGAGGGTTTACCGTTCCCCAAGGGGGAAGTTGGCCTCCTTCCCCCATGGGGGAAGAGCGTCCCCTTTCCCCATGGGGTAGGTGGCACCCTGCCCCCTTCGGACTGAGGGTGCCCATCCCCCTCACCGGCCCCCCCCACCGGCGGCTCTATGAAGTGCACCTGTGCTCAGGGAGAGTCCGGTGGGCGGGGTCAGGCTCCGGCCGGGGGCGGAGCCTGGGGCTCAGCAGCGCTGCTGAGCCAGGTGAGGACTCTTCCACTGTGAGTGGTGCTGGGATGCTAAGGGATTTTCCCCGCCGGCCTGTCTGCCTGCAGTTTTGGAGGACGCCGCGGGCACCGTCTGTCTGTGGCTTGGGGGGGTGGCCCTCCCTGACGGTGACCCCGCCCCTTCGTCTAGGGCGTCTTGGGCCACACGTCCTGCCCCTGGGTTTGTGAGTCTGAGAGGAGGGTGCAGGTGTGCCCCGGGAGGAAGATTTACCGTTCCCCCAAGGGGGAAGAGGGTCGCGTTTCCCCCTGGGGTAGAGGGCCCCCTACCCCCGTGGGGGCTGAGGGTCCCCGAAACCCCTCGCCCGCGCCCCCTAGCGGCGGCCCTGTGAACTGCACCTGTGCTCAGGCAGAGTCCGGTGGGCGGGGTCAGGCTCCGGCCGGGGGCGGAGCCTGAGGCTCATAAGCGCTGCCTGGCCAGGTGAGGACTCTTCCCCTTTGAGTGCTGCCGGGTTGCCCGGGCCTTTCCCCGCCGACCTGTCTGCCTGCAGCTTTGGAGGAGGCCGCGGTCGCAGCCAGTCCGAGGCACTCAGGGGGTACCCTCCCTGACGGTGACCCCGCCCGTCCGTCTATGGCGTCGTCGGCGCACTGTCAGCCCCTCGGGGTGTGAGTGCGGAGGAGGTTGCAGGTGTCCCCCGAGGGGAAGCGGGCCCCATGGCCAAAACGGGCTTGCGGTCCCTGCACCTTGCAGGGGGCCTTGGACTCTGTACCCCCGTGGTTGCAGAGGTCCCCCTACCCTCTTGGGGCTGAGGGTCCCCGAACCGCACCCCCCCTCGCCAGCGCCCCCTAGCGGCGGCTCTGTGAAGTGCACCTTTGCACAGGCAGAGTCCGGCGGGCGGGGTCAGGCTCCGGCCGGGGGCGGGGCCTGAGGCTCATCAGCGCTGCCTGGCCAGGAGAGGACTCTTCCCCTTTGAGTGCTGCTGGCTTGCCAGGGGCTGTCCGCACCGACCTGTCTGCCTGCAGTTTTGGAGGGGGCCGCGGACGCAGACAGTCCGAGGCTTGCAGGGCTTGCCCTCCCTGACGGTGACCCCGCCCCTCCGTCTAGGGCGTCTTCGGGCGCACGGCCTGCCCCTGGGGGTGTGAGTGCCAGAGGAGGCTGCAGGTGTGCCCCGGGGGAGGGTTTACCGTTCCCCAAGGGGGAAGTTGGCCTCCTTCCCCCATGGGGGAAGAGCGTCCCCTTTCCCCATGGGGTAGGTGGCACCCTGCCCCCTTCGGACTGAGGGTGCCCATCCCCCTCACCGGCCCCCCCCACCGGCGGCTCTATGAAGTGCACCTGTGCTCAGGGAGAGTCCGGTGGGCGGGGTCAGGCTCCGGCCGGGGGCGGAGCCTGGGGCTCAGCAGCGCTGCTGAGCCAGGTGAGGACTCTTCCACTGTGAGTGGTGCTGGGATGCTAAGGGCTTTCCCCGCCGGCCTGTCTGCCTGCAGTTTTGGAGGACGCCGCGGGCACCGTCTGTCTGTGGCTTGGGGGGGTGGCCCTCCCTGACGGTGACCCCGCCCCTTCGTCTAGGGCGTCTTGGGCCACACGTCCTGCCCCTGGGTTTGTGAGTCTGAGAGGAGGGTGCAGGTGTGCCCCGGGAGGAAGATTTACCGTTCCCCCAAGGGGGAAGAGGGTCGCGTTTCCCCCTGGGGTAGAGGGCCCCCTACCCCCGTGGGGGCTGAGGGTCCCCGAAACCCCTCGCCCGCGCCCCCTAGCGGCGGCCCTGTGAACTGCACCTGTGCTCAGGCAGAGTCCGGTGGGCGGGGTCAGGCTCCGGCCGGGGGCGGAGCCTGAGGCTCATAAGCGCTGCCTGGCCAGGTGAGGACTCTTCCCCTTTGAGTGCTGCCGGGTTGCCCGGGCCTTTCCCCGCCGACCTGTCTGCCTGCAGCTTTGGAGGAGGCCGCGGTCGCAGCCAGTCCGAGGCACTCAGGGGGTACCCTCCCTGACGGTGACCCCGCCCGTCCGTCTATGGCGTCGTCGGCGCACTGTCAGCCCCTCGGGGTGTGAGTGCGGAGGAGGTTGCAGGTGTCCCCCGAGGGGAAGCGGGCCCCATGGCCAAAACGGGCTTGCGGTCCCTGCACCTTGCAGGGGGCCTTGGACTCTGTACCCCCGTGGTTGCAGAGGTCCCCCTACCCTCTTGGGGCTGAGGGTCCCCGAACCGCACCCCCCCTCGCCAGCGCCCCCTAGCGGCGGCTCTGTGAAGTGCACCTTTGCACAGGCAGAGTCCGGCGGGCGGGGTCAGGCTCCGGCCGGGGGCGGGGCCTGAGGCTCATCAGCGCTGCCTGGCCAGGAGAGGACTCTTCCCCTTTGAGTGCTGCTGGCTTGCCAGGGGCTGTCCGCACCGACCTGTCTGCCTGCAGTTTTGGAGGGGGCCGCGGACGCAGACAGTCCGAGGCTTGCAGGGCTTGCCCTCCCTGACGGTGACCCCGCCCCTCCGTCTAGGGCGTCTTCGGGCGCACGGCCTGCCCCTGGGGGTGTGAGTGCCAGAGGAGGCTGCAGGTGTGCCCCGGGGGAGGGTTTACCGTTCCCCAAGGGGGAAGTTGGCCTCCTTCCCCCATGGGGGAAGAGCGTCCCCTTTCCCCATGGGGTAGGTGGCACCCTGCCCCCTTCGGACTGAGGGTGCCCATCCCCCTCACCGGCCCCCCCCACCGGCGGCTCTATGAAGTGCACCTGTGCTCAGGGAGAGTCCGGTGGGCGGGGTCAGGCTCCGGCCGGGGGCGGAGCCTGGGGCTCAGCAGCGCTGCTGAGCCAGGTGAGGACTCTTCCACTGTGAGTGGTGCTGGGATGCTAAGGGCTTTCCCCGCCGGCCTGTCTGCCTGCAGTTTTGGAGGACGCCGCGGGCACCGTCTGTCTGTGGCTTGGGGGGGTGGCCCTCCCTGACGGTGACCCCGCCCCTTCGTCTAGGGCGTCTTGGGCCACACGTCCTGCCCCTGGGTTTGTGAGTCTGAGAGGAGGGTGCAGGTGTGCCCCGGGAGGAAGATTTACCGTTCCCCCAAGGGGGAAGAGGGTCGCGTTTCCCCCTGGGGTAGAGGGCCCCCTACCCCCGTGGGGGCTGAGGGTCCCCGAAACCCCTCGCCCGCGCCCCCTAGCGGCGGCCCTGTGAACTGCACCTGTGCTCAGGCAGAGTCCGGTGGGCGGGGTCAGGCTCCGGCCGGGGGCGGAGCCTGAGGCTCATAAGCGCTGCCTGGCCAGGTGAGGACTCTTCCCCTTTGAGTGCTGCCGGGTTGCCCGGGCCTTTCCCCGCCGACCTGTCTGCCTGCAGCTTTGGAGGAGGCCGCGGTCGCAGCCAGTCCGAGGCACTCAGGGGGTACCCTCCCTGACGGTGACCCCGCCCGTCCGTCTATGGCGTCGTCGGCGCACTGTCAGCCCCTCGGGGTGTGAGTGCGGAGGAGGTTGCAGGTGTCCCCCGAGGGGAAGCGGGCCCCATGGCCAAAACGGGCTTGCGGTCCCTGCACCTTGCAGGGGGCCTTGGACTCTGTACCCCCGTGGTTGCAGAGGTCCCCCTACCCTCTTGGGGCTGAGGGTCCCCGAACCGCACCCCCCCTCGCCAGCGCCCCCTAGCGGCGGCTCTGTGAAGTGCACCTTTGCACAGGCAGAGTCCGGCGGGCGGGGTCAGGCTCCGGCCGGGGGCGGGGCCTGAGGCTCATCAGCGCTGCCTGGCCAGGTGAGGACTCTTCCCCTTTGAGTGCTGCTGGCTTGCCAGGGGCTTTCCGCACCGACCTGTCTGCCTGCAGTTTTGGAGGGGGCCGCGGACGCAGACAGTCCGAGGCTTGCAGGGCTTGCCCTCCCTGACGGTGACCCCGCCCCTCCGTCTAGGGCGTCTTCGGGCGCACGGCCTGCCCCTGGGGGTGTGAGTGCCAGAGGAGGCTGCAGGTGTGCCCCGGGGGAGGGTTTACCGTTCCCCAAGGGGGAAGTTGGCCTCCTTCCCCCATGGGGGAAGAGCGTCCCCTTTCCCCATGGGGTAGGTGGCACCCTGCCCCCTTCGGACTGAGGGTGCCCATCCCCCTCACCGGCCCCCCCACCGGCGGCTCTATGAAGTGCACCTGTGCTCAGGGAGAGTCCGGTGGGCGGGGTCAGGCTCCGGCCGGGGGCGGAGCCTGGGGCTCAGCAGCGCTGCTGAGCCAGGTGAGGACTCTTCCACTGTGAGTGGTGCTGGGATGCTAAGGGCTTTCCCCGCCGGCCTGTCTGCCTGCAGTTTTGGAGGACGCCGCGGGCACCGTCTGTCTGTGGCTTGGGGGGTGGCCCTCCCTGACGGTGACCCCGCCCCTTCGTCTAGGGCGTCTTGGGCCACACGTCCTGCCCCTGGGTTTGTGAGTCTGAGAGGAGGGTGCAGGTGTGCCCCGGGAGGAAGATTTACCGTTCCCCCAAGGGGGAAGAGGGTCGCGTTTCCCCCTGGGGTAGAGGGCCCCCTACCCCCGTGGGGGCTGAGGGTCCCCGAAACCCCTCGCCCGCGCCCCCTAGCGGCGGCCCTGTGAACTGCACCTGTGCTCAGGCAGAGTCCGGTGGGCGGGGTCAGGCTCCGGCCGGGGGCGGAGCCTGAGGCTCATCAGCGCTGCCTGGCCAGGTGAGGACTCTTCCCCTTTGAGTGCTGCTGGCTTGCCAGGGGCTTTCCGCACCGACCTGTCTGCCTGCAGTTTTGGAGGGGGCCGCGGACGCAGACAGTCCGAGGCTTGCAGGGCTTGCCCTCCCTGACGGTGACCCCGCCCCTCCGTCTAGGGCGTCTTCGGGCGCACGGCCTGCCCCTGGGGGTGTGAGTGCCAGAGGAGGCTGCAGGTGTGCCCCGGGGGAGGGTTTACCGTTCCCCAAGGGGGAAGTTGGCCTCCTTCCCCCATGGGGGAAGAGCGTCCCCTTTCCCCATGGGGTAGGTGGCACCCTGCCCCCTTCGGACTGAGGGTGCCCATCCCCCTCACCGGCCCCCCCCACCGGCGGCTCTATGAAGTGCACCTGTGCTCAGGGAGAGTCCGGTGGGCGGGGTCAGGCTCCGGCCGGGGGCGGAGCCTGGGGCTCAGCAGCGCTGCTGAGCCAGGTGAGGACTCTTCCACTGTGAGTGGTGCTGGGATGCTAAGGGATTTTCCCCGCCGGCCTGTCTGCCTGCAGTTTTGGAGGACGCCGCGGGCACCGTCTGTCTGTGGCTTGGGGGGGTGGCCCTCCCTGACGGTGACCCCGCCCCTTCGTCTAGGGCGTCTTGGGCCACACGTCCTGCCCCTGGGTTTGTGAGTCTGAGAGGAGGGTGCAGGTGTGCCCCGGGAGGAAGATTTACCGTTCCCCCAAGGGGGAAGAGGGTCGCGTTTCCCCCTGGGGTAGAGGGCCCCTACCCCCGTGGGGGCTGAGGGTCCCCGAAACCCCTCGCCCGCGCCCCCTAGCGGCGGCCCTGTGAACTGCACCTGTGCTCAGGCAGAGTCCGGTGGGCGGGGTCAGGCTCCGGCCGGGGGCGGAGCCTGAGGCTCATAAGCGCTGCCTGGCCAGGTGAGGACTCTTCCCCTTTGAGTGCTGCCGGGTTGCCCGGGCCTTTCCCCGCCGACCTGTCTGCCTGCAGCTTTGGAGGAGGCCGCGGTCGCAGCCAGTCCGAGGCACTCAGGGGGTACCCTCCCTGACGGTGACCCCGCCCGTCCGTCTATGGCGTCGTCGGCGCACTGTCAGCCCCTCGGGGTGTGAGTGCGGAGGAGGTTGCAGGTGTCCCCCGAGGGGAAGCGGGCCCCATGGCCAAAACGGGCTTGCGGTCCCTGCACCTTGCAGGGGGCCTTGGACTCTGTACCCCCGTGGTTGCAGAGGTCCCCCTACCCTCTTGGGGCTGAGGGTCCCCGAACCGCACCCCCCCTCGCCAGCGCCCCCTAGCGGCGGCTCTGTGAAGTGCACCTTTGCACAGGCAGAGTCCGGCGGCGGGGTCAGGCTCCGGCCGGGGGCGGGGCCTGAGGTTCATCAGCGCTGCCTGGCCAGGTGAGGACTCTTCCCCTTTGAGTGCTGCTGGCTTGCCAGGGGCTGTCCGCACCGACCTGTCTGCCTGCAGTTTTGGAGGGGGCCGCGGACGCAGACAGTCCGAGGCTTGCAGGGCTTGCCCTCCCTGACGGTGACCCCGCCCCTCCGTCTAGGGCGTCTTCGGGCGCACGGCCTGCCCCTGGGGGTGTGAGTGCCAGAGGAGGCTGCAGGTGTGCCCCGGGGGAGGGTTTACCGTTCCCCAAGGGGGAAGTTGGCCTCCTTCCCCCATGGGGGAAGAGCGTCCCCTTTCCCCATGGGGTAGGTGGCACCCTGCCCCCTTCGGACTGAGGGTGCCCATCCCCCTCACCGGCCCCCCCACCGGCGGCTCTATGAAGTGCACCTGTGCTCAGGGAGAGTCCGGTGGGCGGGGTCAGGCTCCGGCCGGGGGCGGAGCCTGGGGCTCAGCAGCGCTGCTGAGCCAGGTGAGGACTCTTCCACTGTGAGTGGTGCTGGGATGCTAAGGGCTTTCCCCGCCGGCCTGTCTGCCTGCAGTTTTGGAGGACGCCGCGGGCACCGTCTGTCTGTGGCTTGGGGGGGTGGCCCTCCCTGACGGTGACCCCGCCCCTTCGTCTAGGGCGTCTTGGGCCACACGTCCTGCCCCTGGGTTTGTGAGTCTGAGAGGAGGGTGCAGGTGTGCCCCGGGAGGAAGATTTACCGTTCCCCCAAGGGGGAAGAGGGTCGCGTTTCCCCCTGGGGTAGAGGGCCCCCTACCCCCGTGGGGGCTGAGGGTCCCCGAAACCCCTCGCCCGCGCCCCCTAGCGGCGGCCCTGTGAACTGCACCTGTGCTCAGGCAGAGTCCGGTGGGCGGGGTCAGGCTCCGGCCGGGGGCGGAGCCTGAGGCTCATAAGCGCTGCCTGGCCAGGTGAGGACTCTTCCCCTTTGAGTGCTGCCGGGTTGCCCGGGCCTTTCCCCGCCGACCTGTCTGCCTGCAGCTTTGGAGGAGGCCGCGGTCGCAGCCAGTCCGAGGCACTCAGGGGGTACCCTCCCTGACGGTGACCCCGCCCGTCCGTCTATGGCGTCGTCGGCGCACTGTCAGCCCCTCGGGGTGTGAGTGCGGAGGAGGTTGCAGGTGTCCCCGAGGGGAAGCGGGCCCCATGGCCAAAAAGGGCTTGCGGTCCCTGCACCTTGCAGGGGGCCTTGGACTCTGTACCCCCGTGGTTGCAGAGGTCCCCCTACCCTCTTGGGGCTGAGGGTCCCCGAACCGCACCCCCCCTCGCCAGCGCCCCCTAGCGGCGGCTCTGTGAAGTGCACCTTTGCACAGGCAGAGAGTCCGGCGGGCGGGGTCAGGCTCCGGCCGGGGGCGGGGCCTGAGGCTCATCAGCGCTGCCTGGCCAGGTGAGGACTCTTCCCCTTTGAGTGCCGCTGGCTTGCCAGGGGCTATCCGCACCGACCTGTCTGCCTGCAGTTTTGGAGGGGGCCGCGGACGCAGACAGTCCGAGGCTTGCAGGGCTTGCCCTCCCTGACGGTGACCCCGCCCCTCCGTCTAGGGCGTCTTCGGGCGCACGGCCTGCCCCTGGGGGTGTGAGTGCCAGAGGAGGCTGCAGGTGTGCCCCGGGGGAGGTTTACCGTTCCCCAAGGGGGAAGTTGGCCTCCTTCCCCATGGGGGAAGAGCGTCCCCTTTCCCCATGGGGTAGGTGGCACCCTGCCCCCTTCGGACTGAGGGTGCCCATCCCTCACCGGCCCCCCCACCGGCGGCTCTATGAAGTGCACCTGTGCTCAGGGAGAGTCCGGTGGGCGGGGTCAGGCTCCGGCCGGGGGCGGAGCCTGGGGCTCAGCAGCGCTGCTGAGCCAGGTGAGGACTCTTCCACTGTGAGTGGTGCTGGGATGCTAAGGGATTTTCCCCGCCGGCCTGTCTGCCTGCAGTTTTGGAGGACGCCGCGGGCACCGTCTGTCTGTGGCTTGGGGGGGTGGCCCTCCCTGACGGTGACCCCGCCCCTTCGTCTAGGGCGTCTTGGGCCACACGTCCTGCCCCTGGGTTTGTGAGTCTGAGAGGAGGGTGCAGGTGTGCCCCGGGAGGAAGATTTACCGTTCCCCCAAGGGGGAAGAGGGTCGCGTTTCCCCCTGGGGTAGAGGGCCCCCTACCCCGTGGGGGCTGAGGGTCCCCGAAATCCCTCGCCCGCGCCCCCTAGCGTCGGCCCTGTGAACTGCACCTGTGCTCAGGCAGAGTCCGGTGGGCGGGTCAGGCTCCAGCAGGGGGCGGAGCCTGAGGCTCATAAGCGCTGCCTGGCCAGGTGAGGACTCTTCCCCTTTGAGTGCTGCTGGCTTGCCAGGGGCTGTCCGCACCGACCTGTCTGCCTGCAGTTGGAGGCGGCCGCGGACGCAGACAGTCCGAGGCTTGCAGGGGGCCCTCCCTGACGGTGACCCCGCCCCTCCGTCTATGGCGTCTTCGGCGCACGGCCTGCCCCTGGGGGTGTGAGTGCCAGAGGAGGCTGCAGGTGTCCCCCGGGGGAGGGTTACCATTCCCAAGGGGGAAGTTGGCCTCCTTCCCCCCATGGGGAAGAGCGTCCCCTTTCCCCCATGGGGTAGGTGGACCCTGCCCCTTCGGACTGAGGGTGCCCATCCCCCTCACCGGCCCCCCCCACCGGCGGCTCTGTGAAGTGCACCTGTGCTCAGGGAGAGTCCGGTGGGCGGGGTCAGGCTCCGGCCGGGGGCGGGGCCTGGGGCTCAGCAGCGCTGCTGAGCCAGGTGAGGACTCTTCACTGTTGAGTGGTGCTTGGATGCTAAGGATTTTCCCCGCATGCCTGTCTGCCTGCAGTTTTGGAGGAGGACGCCGCGGGCACCGTCTGTCTGTGGCTTGGGGGGTGGCCCTCCCTGACGGTGACCCCGCCCCTTCGTCTAGGGCGTCTTGGCCACACGTCCTGCCCCTGGTTTGTGAGTCTGAGAGGAGGGTGCAGGTGTGCCCCGGGAGGAAGATTTACCGTTCCCCCAAGGGGGAAGAGGGTCTCGTTTCCCCCTGGGGTAGAGGGCCCCCTACCACCGTGGGGGCTGAGGGTCCCCGAAACCCTCGCCCGCGCCCCCTAGCGGCGGCCTCTGTGAACTGCACCTGTGCTCAGGCAGAGTCCGGTGGGCGGGTCAGGCTCCGGCCGGGGGCGGAGCCTGGGCTCATAAGCGCTGCCTGGCCAGGGAGGACTCTTCCCCTTTGAGTGCTGCCGGGTTGCCAGGGCCTTTCCCCGCCGACCTGTCTGCCTGCAGCTTTGGAGGAGCGGCGGCGGGTCGCAGCCAGTCCGAGGCACTCAGGGGGTACCCTCCCTGACGGTGACCCCGCCCGTCCGTCTATGGCGTCGTCGGGCACACGTCAGCCCCTCGGGGTGTGAGTGCGGAGAGAGGTTGCAGGTGTCCCCCGGGGAAGCGGGCCCCATGG
>NW_023604849.1:0-31657 GCF_014898055.3 Talpa occidentalis | reverse complement strand
TTTATATCTTGTGTAGGCAGTGCAAAAAGAGAACCCTCACACCTTTGTGATCTGCTATAATTACTCACTCATCCGGTTTTTCAGGGACATATAACATTGCAGTGTGACGGTACACTTTCTGAGTAGTCAAAATTAGCCAGTGATATGAAAGATGATCCATTTGAAAGATGGAGGATTTGGAAAGGAAGACAGTTTGGGATAAATGAAATGACTCTAGAAATGAGTGAAGCCCTAAAGTGAGATCAGCAAAAAATACATTTAGGGACTCTCGCTCCTCCAGTCTTCGGATGAGGTTATTCTCCACAGACACCTTTATTATGGGTAGAACTTGTTCAACTCTGAAAAAGCAATGAATTCATTCCTTTATGGTCATTTTCTCTGAGCAAAGCATAAGTTTATGAAAGGTGAAATTTGCAGCACTCAAGAGAGAAATATTGTTCAACTGTTTCCCATTGTATACATTCCCTACAAACTCCTTTTAGGATAATATAAGGAAGAGCAATTGCACAGAAACTGGAAGAGGAAATTAAAAGAAAAACTAGGCTGAATGTCTTAAAGAAGCTCTCAAGTACCTGTACCTATTAGACTATGGAACTGCCCTCCAAGGGAATGCATTCAAAACTTAAATGAATGAATCATAAAATACTATGAGAGGGAATTTACCTTGAACTCACAAAAAATGGGCTGCTCTCGTCTACCCAAGAGGTCATTTCCCAAGACTGATTTCTGTTTTTCATTCCCTTTGGTACACTTTACTCAAGGATTATTTTGGGCTTTAGTGGCAAAACTCCTAATATGCTTTTATAAGTTTTATTTATGTGTGAATTCTAATGCAATGGTTTGAAAAGCAGATTCTTCCTCCTACAGATTTTTTTCCTACTCACACAACAATTTCTGGAGCTATGGGGATAGAGTCCATAAAAGTGAAATTAATTTTGTTCATGTGTATTGTATGGTTAAGACTTTGGGTGAAATGCTCACAATTCATCCATCAAGAGGTTCACCCTTGTACATTAATTTATCTCAGAGGGCATCAAAATATTTAACACACTCAGCAATAAATAACTAGCTTGGAAACTAATGAATTTCTGGTTTCAGCTTTATATTTTACTTAATAGAATTAATACATATTTTAATATGGCTCAGAGGACTCGCATCATTTTCCATGAGACAAAAGAATACCTAATTTGGAAGAGAGAAGTTTCTGGGTGACCCAATTACTTTTGATATTTTGCTCACATTTATGGTTATAAGTCTCTACTTCCACAAGTCTTAAAAGAACATGTTAAAAAACTAGACTGGTCAGAAGCGACCCACTTGCAAGTAAGATTTTTTTCTAGTGTGGTATTTACTTACTTCTTCTGAGCTTAGCATTGAGCAGAAAGAAGGGATTAGCAAGCATAGTCATTACAAACTTTTGGTCAAAACAAGCAAATGAAAAGCCTTGGCTGTGGTCTGTCATCTCCTCTTTTCATACAGTTTCGCTGCTACATTGCACACTGAAAATATGATACAATGATCATTTACAGTGATAACTCTAAGCATTGGATGAACTACAAAAGGTGGAGACATTAACTTGTTTCAATATTAATGGTTTTTAAAACTGCAAACGACTTGGGAAATTACCATTTTTAAGTGAGGAAACTGAGGGCCAGAAAAAATAAAGTGACTTGACTACGATTACTGAGCATTACATGACAGAGCTAGGATTCCAAGCCAGATTTTAACTACAAGTCCAATACTTCTTTCTCATGCCCTCTTGTTTACTATAACCCATTTTCTGTGAAACTACAGGCTATCAAAAAACAGGTTAGATTTGCAAGGCAAGTTCTCCTATGGGCCACTCCCCTTTGAGCCTGAAATTCTATGATCGACTACCAATATCTTGATTTGTAGAACTCAAATCAGTTCATTTAAATTTTCCTTGGGCTTAGGAAGCTGGAAACAGATAACGCCTTAAGAGCCAAGCACTGTTTCTTTCCCATCAACTTTTACTTAATGAAGCCACATCATTTTGGTCTACACTAAAAAAGTGGCTAGCTACTTTTCCAAGTAATGCCAGAGTTTGTTAAAAGAGAAAGCTATTGTAGGTGCTCTGTGTCACACTGCTAACTCAACTTCCTCGTTATCAATCACATTACTTAACTCTGGGTTGTAAAACACATTCCTAAAGCTCTCACCTAGGAAAACATCCAAGCAGTAAAAAGTAGCTGTGGATTAAGATCTGTCCACAGATATTAAAGCAAACAGTGCACATTGCAAGCCCTGAGGGCACATTTAGCCAGCCCCGGCTTTCTAATATATCAAGCCTACCTCCCTGCAAAGTAAATACACCCTCACAGCATCTGCCTTTTCTTTTCACTGTCCATAGGGAATTTTCTGTCCCCTTTTGCTTGTTGCTAAATTTAGGCTTGCCATCACTTAGGATTCTAAGATAAAGACCCAATTTAGCATTCTGTTTGTCCACCAATATTCCTCAAGCAGGCATCAAGTTTCCTTTTGTTAAGCTGGGACAATACTGCCAACAAACTTCCCCTCTCTCTTAAAATAAATATTCCATCCATTTAAAAAAAAAAAAACTTCTATCTGCTTTTTAACATCTACCAGCAATCTAACTTGACTTTTTTAGAACAAGGGATCATGACTTTTCTTTCTGAATAATTCAAGAGATTAAAAAAAACCCCTAATATTCTAAAACATCAATGTTTTCACCCGTGAAAAAAGTATGCTGACACATCATTTAAAAAATGCTTTTAGCAGATAAACTCATGCAATTTGCAGCAACATGGATGGAGCTGGAAGGGATCATGGTCAATGAAATAAGCCAGAAAGAAAAAGAAAAATATCAGATGGTCTCACTCATAGCAGGAATTTGGAAAACCTCAATAAGGGACCAGGGAAAAGACTAATTATAATAAAGTGAAAATCAAAATCAACAAGCAACTATAAACAAGAGACACACTATGGGGGTGGGGAGAGGAGAAAAGAGTAGGCTCAAAAACAAGGGTGGTGAGAATTGTATGGAAACTATAACCAAGATGAAAATGCATGCATTGTGCAAAAATGAAAAATGATGTAAAAAAATATAAAATAAAAATAAAAATGCTTGCAGCAAAAGAGGGAAGGATAATTTTTTTGTTTTGTTCATTCTGAGATGTTAACATGTAGCAGTACATTAAAGATTTGCAGTTAATTGAGATTTTGCTCTAGGTACTAGTAATTTTTCACTCCACTAAAATGTTTCCAGCCATCATTTTCCAGCATTAGTTTGCCCAGGTCCTTCACGTACACCACTCTTTGTTCCTAAAAACTGCTTACAGTTTCTTATTCCTTGTTGAATCCCTGTCAATGGATGCAAATATTTTATACCTCCAAAGACAGTCTGTAGTAAATGCTAAACCAAACTGAAACAAAGGAGAAAGAACACATATTCAAGCTCTATTCCATGGACATTTGAATCAATTCTGATATTCGTAGCATTAAGCTACTTTATTTACACAGCAACCTTCTTCTGAGGTTCTAAAAGGTCTTTGCAGGTTGACAAAATACCAATAGACTGGTTTGGAGAATCAAGGTACCATCCTCCACAGAAATTTCTTTTTTTTTTTTATAAGATTTATTTATTTTTGCATACAAGTGCTGGAGTACAGGCCAGAGATGCTGAGGGTGAGAGGACTCACCAGAGACAGAGTGAGGAACAGAACAGGCAGACTGACTGAAATACACTGCTGAGGGGAGCAGGGGGTGAGACAGGACAGATCTACTGTACCATGTGGGTTTCTCCCTGGCTGGCCGGGGATCGAACTCTGTGCTGCAGAGGCTGTGGATTGTTTCACAGAGCGGTGCTTAACCCCTTGCGCCACCAGGGAGGCCCCTCCACAGAAATTTCTTGATCACAGTTCTCATTTGTTCACACACTGGTACTCCGCACTCTTACTGCATCTTCGATCCTTGAATAAGGTGCTATATAATATAATCCATCTACTGGCCAATTACCACACTAACCTTCACTCGCATTTTTCAAGGTAGAGTAGGCATTATGCTTTCTTTTACCATTTTGTAAAAGCCAAATAAGCATGACTTCAGATGACTTATGAACATCCAGATGAATGGAGTTCTACATGGTGAGGGCCCCTCCATGCCTCTGCCATGCAGAAGCAGATGCAAATACTTGCATTGTTGTACTCCTGGGGTGGGGGGTGGGAGAGATCCCTCTTTTAGGGTCAGCTGATTAAGACAAAGGAAAAGTTCTCCTGCTGCAATAGCAGCATAGCAGATTATTACCAAATATGCCTTTCAGTTTCCTTCTAAGCCAAAAAGTGTTGTTTGAAACCTACATGTAGACCACATCTGTGAGAAAATAATTTCCAAAGTTCAAATATATGACTTGAAATAAACTTTTGACTGATCGCTTTAGATATCCGAATACAAGAATCATCCATTGATCCTATAAGGAAATCAGTGCATCTACAGAAGTGGATGTTTCATTAGGCGTAGGTTCAAATAGAACTATGTGCATTTGATCATTCAGGTCTGTAATGCAAGATTTACAACTTTGGTGGCGTTGAGAACTGCCACCGTCCCACCAGCATTTGATGCATTTCTGTGCCACATGCTTTGTCTCTGCTTACACAAGTGTTGCCAATAACACTGGCTCATAGTGATTGCGGGGAACAGAGGGCATCTTTTTTGCTTGTTTCAAAGAATAGCAGGTAATTTATTTCACACTGAATATTAATTAGGAAAACCAAAGAACAGCAAGTAGACATGGGCTGGAAATCATTCCCGTTAATTCCACATTGCTTACAAGGCAGTGCTGAGATGTTTTGAGAATGGCGGTATTCATTTCAAATGATGAAATTTTACTTCAGAATAACTGACATACTTTCCAAGAATGAAGAACTAGGCTAGAGGCCAAAGCCACTAAGTAATTCCCACTTTTTGGCTATTTTTTTAAGCCTTCCTTGCACAGTAATTCCTACACTTTTCAAATACATTTTTAGAAATTTTTTAGCCCCACACAGTAACAGTTGAACTTTTGGTACCAAATGAGGGAGATTACATCAAAGATACAAAGTTACTTTGAATGTATGCTTCAAAATGATTTCTTTATTTTACTGATCAAAATAGCAGAAAAATAGACTGGACAAAATTTTATAACTCATACATACATACACTTCAGTCTACAGACAAGGCTTAATGTGTTCAGAGATTTTAGAACTTCTGGTTGTGACTCCAGCCCCCTTGGGGACTAGGGCACAGAGGCTGGAAATAATTTTGCTAAAATAATCTTTCAAATCCTAAGCATCCAAGTTCTATGACTCTTGGAAAATTATTCGCTCACTGATTTTACAATGAATTGCATAGTGATAATTTTAGTATTTTTAAATTAATCACCAAAATTCTGACTGTAAAGAAATTCTGAATTAGATCATAACCTGGCAAAATAAAACCACATAAAACACCAGAACCCTCTCATGGGTCTCCCTGTCACCACTCTGATTTATCATCCTCCCTTGCCACATACGGAAGAAAGCCTGTCTCTTCTGCAAGGTGGCTGTTACTAAGAGTAGCATGCTGGAGAGGCTCAAGGCCATTTTAATGCCATGATAATCCCTAACCAGAGAATCCCAGCTGAGTCAGATATAAAAACCATTCCACAAGAAACCAAATAGTCCACATATTAAAAAAAAGCATTTGGGCACCATACCTGCGATAGAGTAGGTATCAGCAAATTGGGCTATTGTAACCATGCGAACTAGTAACTCATTGGACCTGGATATATACTAACTGCTGGAGAATCTACTGTGCCAAAACATGTTGCAGAGCTTTCTAAAAGTTTACTGGAATACTTATTTCAGGTCCTAGGTAGTACTGCCATCCCTCTATTTTAAGTAGAAGTATAAATATTACTGAAAAAGTTATCTAAGACAAAATCCTGAGAATAGGAGGGGGCTAGGCTGCCCCCCTCCCTGAAAGAAACAAAGTCTCCCTAAAGGAAAATGCTACAGTAATTTGAGAGCAAATTATTGAAGTTTAAGGAAGGAATGGTTCCATCCACAGGGAGAGCATTCTTTGAGTCACATGACTGGGGGACATTATACTATATTCTAAGTTTTGAGATTTTAAAATGTTTTATAAAGTATGATTTGCATATTAATATTTCAGGGTAATTATATTATATTTATTAGATGAGATGAAGTAATTATATTTATGTACTTTGCATAATATATAATGTTAAATTACATTAATGTAATTATCACAGTAATATTAATGCTTTCCTCATTACTTTCAATGTTTTCATTTTATCTACAGCTTTAAATGAATTTTTTTGCATTTCAGGGATATTCTTCCATCCTCAGTTAATCTACCTCTGATTTATAATGGTGAAAAAAAACTGGGAAAACAGAATTCACCTAAAAGATATTATATACCCAAAATGAGAATGAAATTTACTAATCCAAAGTGCTTTTTTTTTAAATTGAGGTAACACTAGTTTACAACACTGTGTGTGATTTAGGGGAACAGAGTCACATCTCCTCAGATGTATGTCACCACCCTACCTGCACCACCAAAGCACCCACAGTCCTTTATAAAAGCCCCTTGGGCCCCTGCTCACTTTGTTGCCACCACCACCCTCCCCTCTATTTTGCTCATATCCTTCTAGAGTTTGTTTTGGCTTAGTATTGCCATTTCCTCTGTTTTTCTATACTCCACTTATGGGTGAAATCATCCATTATTTGTACTTGTCTTTCTCCTGACTTATTTTGCTTAGCATAATCCCCTCCAGTTTTATCTGTGTTGTCATAAATGGCAAAAGATCATCTTTTTTTCACTTAGTAGTTATCATCTGTGAACTCTGTAGGGTAGAAAACTACTCTTGCGTATCTGTGGCAGGGGCCCTTTCTTTGCATACCTTGGTTTGTCACACAGCATGCAGCTCTGGCTCAGAGAATTAAATCAACATCATTGGGCCCAGGGCCCCCGAGTCTGAAATGTCACCCCATGGAGGTTCTCAATGCTCACATGTGTGTGCCTGAATGGGAGAGGACAGGAAGGAGGAAGTGGTCAAAGTCCAGCCTCTTCCAGTCAAGTGAGAGAAGGTATCGGAAGTTCACGCTGTGGTCACAGTCTGGGCAACCTGGGGAACAAATGTCTATGTCCTTCACACCATGATCTCAATCTAGTTAAAATAAAAGCAAACTTCAAAGACTTGATTCCGACAGTGTGACTCCTAACTCTTTCCCTCCCTGTAAAGGGACACCTTGTCATGTGCACTTAAGAGAGATGCTGGGAGTTAACTACTTGAGAGACTCAGAGAAGCACTGTAGTTCTAGGAAAGAAAAACTTATGATTCTTTCAAATTAGTGCCTTCGGTAGGCTAAGAATGTGTACTAAGCAGGGTCTGTGTTCCTGAAGTAAAACTGGTGAAAGAACAGAAAATATTATCACTGCACCTTGCCTCTGTCAACTTGCTTCTGTCCTACTAGGTAGTAGCGTTCCCCCTATCCAAAAACAATCTGCCAAATGGTATCAAAAGCAGTGCCCGATTTTCAGATGGCAAAGGAGACCGCAAATGCAGCAATCTTTGTAACGTGAGAGTGACAAAACTCTTAAAATTCTCGGTAGGCATCTGTCCTCTTAGGATCAAGACAAACATCCTTAGCAGTCCTGCAAAGCCAGCCTTACGAGTCCTCATTCCTCTCTCCAGGCTCATTTCAATGTCTGCTCTCCTGCCCTCTCTGCCTGAGAGCACCTTCCTTTGTGTCCTCAATGAATCATTCTCTCTCCTACCTCAGGGCAGTGGCATGTGCTTTTCCCTGTACCTTAAATTCTCATTCTTCACATTTGCCTGCTGAGTCCTCCAGTCCAAGAAAAAGAGTCATCACCATCTATCATCTGTGCCCAACAGGCCCTTTTAATTTTCTTAAGATATTTTTTGAATGAATTTAATGAATAATTTATTTAAGAGTAAAGAAGAGTAGAGACAAGTTTATTAGAAATGTTAATAAGGACTTGAACAGCAACCTTCCATCTTTATTTCTTATTTTCCTGGCTTTGAAGGTGCAGATACCCAAAAGGGCTACAGTCTTTGAGCACAACTAGCTGCTCATCATTTGTGTTCCATTAATCTGGAACAGACCCATTTTGCAAATGATGAAGCCAAGTTTCAAACACATCACTAATACATTCTAGCTTATCATTATTTCTGGGTCTTTCTCTTGCAGTGGCATCACGGAACAGTGGTATCTTTGGGTGTTTTAATGACTCACAATTTTACTGAAGAAAAGATGGCAATCTGCTTGGTTTCATAATTGCTAAACACATTTTTAGCAATAGTAATACCAATTAGAATGTCAATTCACTCATCCCCCCCCCCATTTCTACATCATCTATTTTGTCCAACTACCTTCATATCCACACCTACATTCATCCACTTATGAGTCATATGAAGGACATTTATGTTTAGGTGCATAAACATCTTAAAAGCTGAAAGAAAATTGTCACACATGTTTTTAGCTAAAGATGATGATCCAGGCTTTTGTTGCAAAATATACAATGAAGTACTTTCCACTGAATGACTGACTGGATAAGAATACCATGTTTCCTTCCTGTCCTATGATGTGTATTGTTGACTCATCCCTTCCTAAGTTGGGGAAAACTCATCTAGGCTCTCTTTATCTGAAGAATCAGTCTGAGAATTCACTTATTCACTCACTTTCACCATCATCATTAGAGGCTTAAGTGCTTCTATGTGTCATTTTTGCATTTATCTTCCAAATTGAGTTCTAGAAGTCTTCCTCTGTCAATTTTCTTCTCTTTGCTATCATCGTAGAAAATGTCAAAATCAGAACACTCAGAGATGTTCAGTTAAAGATTTTTTTTTTAATTGGTACAAAGAATGTCTCTAGACTTCTTGCACACCTCCTTGAAAGATGATGTAGAATTGTATTAATAAAGTAAGAAAAATCAAGGGCAATTTAATAGAGAACATTTATGTCATTACTGTGTCATCTTTACATATGATTCTATATCACTGTTTGCATTTGTTACTATTTTTACTTAGTCCTTTTTTAAAGCATGTTTGGGAATAGTTGATGAATAAGGATAAACCCATTCTTAGGTGAGGAAATAGCAAAATATTTTAACATAAGACTCTATGATCCCTCAAAGTATCTTAGATTTACAAGAGTCGTTGGGACCAGAGGTCGTGGTAAGGTAGAATGAGTTGTTTTACTCTTTGAAAGAAGAAATTTTCTCTTTGTTCCTTGAAAGAACGCTAAAAAAGATAAAATTTAGATATAGCAATCTGTAAAAATAACCAGTTAATACTGCTAAAAAAAAAAAAAAAAAAGACTCCAAAACTAAAATAGGGTTGAACTACTGAGGGTTAAAGACCCCATCTCACATTTAAGATACCAGTATTTTTTTTTCTCAAGGAAGGTTTGCTGGATCTCCCTAAATATGTCAAGTGTCCCTATCATGCATTTTTATATATTTTCTCTCTTTCATAGCACTAAGCAAAATTCAAATTTGACATTAGTCTGATTAGTATGAATATTTAATCAATGTCTGCTCTTTCACAAAACTGCAAAGATTATGAGGGCAGAGACATATATGTTTATATTTTTGATTTCAGTATATTCTCAGCACCCAAAATTAAGCATGACATATAGTAGGTTCTCAAGAAGGATCTAAAGGAACTGAATCCAAATTCAACTGTTTTTCAATCTCCACACTATGTGAAATTACTGTAATTGCTTGTTATTGCTTCATAATTTTCCTCTTTAAGGTTGTTTCCCAAGGTCACCAAACCAAAAAATAAGAAAAAAAAAAGATTCAAATTCATGGCTGATCTAACTTCTGTCCTCTCCATTCTACCCACTGAATCAGACACCAGGGGGGCCTGTCCTGTCTTTTTTGCAACCCTCCCCAAGGTAAGTTTCTAGTTTGGGGAAAAAAACTAGAACTAGGGCCTCCCCGGTGGCGCAGTGGTTGAGCGCTGGGTTGCGAAGCTGCCCGCAGCCTCTGCAGTGCCGGTTCGATCCCCGGCTGCTCCCCGGCCACCAGAGGAGGGTCCCACATGGCGCACAGACCTCTCCTGCCGCCCGCTGCTCCCCTCAGCAGTGTACTTCGGTCCTTCTGCCTGCTCTGCTCCCCGCTCTGGCTCTGGTGAATTCTCTCACCCTCCCGCGCTTCTGACTGTACCCAGTGCTTGTATAAATAAATAATAAATAAATAAATAAATCTTTAAAATATATATATATATATTTCCACTGGCTATCATAACACTTGTTCTTATAAAATATAATGACTTCATGTTTTAAAATCTGTCAAATATGTACATATTTACACACTTTTGAATGGGGCTATAAAGGCTTCCGGCTCAGAACTGATTTCACTCTGCCATGTTTCTATTACACACTTAGGTGCCTCCTTCCCAAATACAGAAGCAAATTCACGAGACGACATCATCAATAGCCATAAAGAGGTTAGAGTGACATTAAGTGACTAATAACTGGATGTAGGAGGGAATTGAGGGTGAAGTCCAAGTCGTAAATTCAACTCCCTCATTATATGTTACACCTGTAGGCAAGAGGATCTATCACTCCACCTGCTAGTTACACAGCCCCCAGAAGAGTGACACCCTGACTGTTCTGTCTACAGCCCAGCAATAGCCTGGCAACAGTCTCAATGGGGGAAAGGGTTGCCTGAATTAGCTGGCGTTCTCTGTACACAATATATAACCACCAGGCTCTGCCCCCCACCCCTACTTTCTGACACATGGCAAACTGTTACAATTGGGATATTGTAACTTGATAAAATCCCACAGATGATTGTGACAAACAACTCTGGACCCCTGGCAGGACCCCTGGCAGGACCCCTGCAGGCACAGGTTGATCCCAACTCACAGCACGCCCAGGTTGATTTGAGAGCATCCCTTTGTCAACCACACATGGGAGTAGAAAGGTTAGGGAGCCTGAGGCAGATGAATCTGTGGTTGCTCAACAGGAGGAATAACTGGGGGGTGGGGGAGGGGACAGGAGGGGAGGCAGTTTTCTGTCACTGTGGTTAAGAGCCATGAATCTGGAGAAAACTGCCTGGGCTTGAATGTTGACTCTGCTACTTGTGTGGCCCAAGGTCCTTGGGGAAGTCATTTATGCAATCTGAGCCTCAGTTTCCTCGCCTGTGAAACGGAGATGAGTAATAATTAACTGCTTAAACATGTTGTAAATGTCCCAGGGGTGGTTTAACACCATACAGTGATTGGCAGCAAACACGAGCCATTGTTTTCATTTTTTGGACAGAGAAAATGAAGGATGGAGTGTGTGGTTCTAGAAAAGAGATGAAATTTATGGGCAGGGGAAGTAGTTACCAAACATCTGATGGAGCCAAGATACAAAGTGAAACCAGATCAGTCATCCCCCTGTGCAAGCACTTCCAAGGGTTTTTTTTTTTCCCCCACGTCACTGGGAGTAAAGACAAAGTCCTTACAAGGTCTGTGGGACCCTATGTGGCGTGGCGCCTCTCTGCCTGTGTGACCTGACCCCACCCTCCGCCCCGCCTGCCTCCTTACTCCAGGCCTCTGGTCACCTTGGCCTCTGGGTTTTCCTCCACCCTACAGGTCACACTCCTGGTTATTGTGTTGCTTTTACTTTCTGCCTGGATTGCTCAACCTAGGACCACAGGGCTAAATCCCTTATCTCCTTACTGGTTTTATTCCAATACTTCTTCCTTGATGAAGCCCACCCTGACATCTTATTTAAAATTGGACCCATTCCCTGACCCGATCAGCACTCCCCTCCCAATTCTCTCTATTCTGCTATATTTCCCCTTCATGGAACTTCTCACTTTCTAATGTAATTTGTTATACTTAACATCATTTTCTATTTCCCCTGCTGGCACTAGCTTGTAGGCTTCAAAAGGGTGAGTGTTGGGGGTATCTTGTCTTGTTGACTGAAGCCACATCAACATTGGTGGAGTGAATAAAGTGCAAGCTTAACATAGATTTCCTTTAAGGGTTTCTCTAGTGATTTGAAGAGAGAAACATCATCCTTGTTGTTTTTCCATTTTGACCTGGATACATCGGAAACAACTATCAAAACCCCTGATGATTCAAATGACCCAGGAAAACCTCTAAGCATCACATTAGACTATTCATCAGGTGTAAATAAACTTGTGTGTTAAATTTATTTTCCACTCATCTCTTTCCAAAAACAATCGGAGAATTTCCATGGTAAGGAATTTCCTGCCAGCAATAGAGATTCACAGTACTGGATTCTAGAACACTGAAGGGAACAAGTGAAAATCTCACATCTTTGCAAAAGGAATCATTATGATTAAGGAATAAATACTTGCATACACAGTACAGAGCATGAGGCATAGATGCCCCAGTAATGGCTGCCCAACTAGTGGGTACCCCAAATCCCAACATGCAAAAGTTCCTTCAAAGAGGAAACCCTCTTTAATGGAAGTTGCAATTCCAAAGTTTTGAAGAGAAAACCTTAAAATAAATTAATTGCTTAATTGCTCAATTCCTTAAGGCACTTCACACTAATAAAGATGTGCTTTAAAGGATTACCAGGGATAGTAAATGGTGACAAATTATACACACAACATGAGAAAGAAATATTCCTGGAATTGAGACCAGGTCTGCAATGCTTTTGCAGTGTTTTTCTGCCTCATATAATTTTAGATGATCCTCTGACCACAGAAGAAGAGCTTGCACTGTGCCAGGTTCACCCCAGCTCAAGCAACAGATTTCCATGTCTATGACTGCAGGTCACATTATCTCATGAATGAACTGCTATTTAGGTCAGTTAAGTGTCTCTGCCTAATTGAATGTACATTTTATCTCTGGTGTCCATGTTCTATAAATCAAGATTTTAGATAGGTATTGGGAGGTGGAAAGAGATAAGTATTAGTATCAAGATGCAGAAGGATCCATATACTTGGTTTGAAGAACAATTCAAAAACACCTCAATAATTTAGTTCTTTCATTCTTGCATGATGGGTTTTGTTTTAAACTGAATCATTATCATTTGATATTAACTGTTTACCTACTACTTCTTCCACAAGGTTAAACAATTTTTTAACCTAGAAATATTGCTGGATTTTACTTTGAAGCTGAGAAGTCTGGAAAAAGGAAAACATAATATTATTTTTTTCTTTATAACAAACAATGCCTCCTTAGTTAAATGGCCACAGAGCACTACAAGAGGCACACAGGAGAGAGCAACTTGCTGAAAACAATGAATTAGTCCAAATACTGAATGTGGTTGAGGAGAAATAAAATTCAAAAGTCAGAAAATGTCAAGCACTATGAAGGGATTGTGAACACCTACCCTCGACCCAAGCATTGGGTTAACTCTATTAATGGAATGAGATGATCTTGTTGCTCAATTATTTTTTGCCAAAACCAAGAAATGTAAACTCCAGAAGGAGGGGATAGAGTCTTTTCTCAACAGGTGCTGAAACAATGCCTGATACACAGTAGACCTTAAATTGTTTATTGAACAGACATGTGAAGTGCTCCCTATAGTTTAATCGGGTGAACACACATCTTGGGATCTTTCAGAGCTACATTCGCTTATCTACACAAAATGCAAACAACAGCAGCAACAGCAAAGACATTCAGGCTCCACCTTTGAAGAGAGTGACAACCATTCAGAGTGGGACTCAAATCTCCATCCCAGTTTTCCAACAATCACTCAAGTGAATCCAATGTATGGCCAAAATTAAAAATCACTATATAACACTGAATTCTTAAATCAAAGTAATTGAAAATCACTAACCTATATAACACTGAATTCTTTAAGCATTTTTATATTATAATAATTAATCCACACTGATTAGCAAAAGAAGCAGTATCCTTTTCAGTTAAAGACATGTCACACTTATGAGACACTTTAAAAGAATCTGAATATTCTAGCTCTCTCTCTCTCTCTCTCTCTATATATATATATATATATATATCTATATATATATTCTAAGATCCTTTAATTTCATATCAAGGAATAAACCCTCTATGATGTTTTTACATAATATGAGATCCAAATTACTCTGAACAAGAAACACCATGCCAGTGCCTACCACTGTGACGCTTTCAAATAAAAATTGATAAATCTCATAGTTTAAATGTTGCCTTTACATGTTTCTGTGGCTAGATTTTGTAGATAAGTCACAAGCATCGAAGCAGTTGCCTTAGCATCTCAAATCAGCATTTCACATTTAACACTTTGAAGAAATCAAATGGGGAACAGATTTCTAAAAGGCAGCCCCCTCTTTTATAATTGGAAAGTTCCTAGATATTCTCTCTCAAAGTACAAAGGAGGTTGACACTGGGAGTGTGAGAGAGACAGAAGAGAGCTAAGGGCAGTGGGTTTGGGCTATGACATGCAGGAATAGTATAACACCAAGAAATGCCATCATGGAAAATACTTCCAAGTTATACTTTTCCTGAGTGCATTTGATTTCACTGTCCAAATCTGCCCAAGCACACCTCAGGCGGGGCAAAACCCTTTTGGGTGTTGACAACACTATTTACTGTGGGAGGAACGTGGCACCAAAGGCTCCCCTACCTAGGAAGTTTTAATTGAGGTTCACTCAGAACTACTTAGGGGCTGAATTCAATTACAAGGTGTTGTTGGAGTTATCTTAGGTACTGGAAGAAAATAAAACTACTACAGGCACCTCTGAGGTCACAAAGCTATTCAGAGACTTGATGAGACAAACTGGAATTTGACTCTTCAATTACAGTGCTCTCCGTTCACAGGCAGCCAACACAACCAGCTTCAGAACTTGGCTAGATTTCTCCTCTTCCTCTTCCATTCTGAACACAAGCCTCTAATTTCAAAGATGAGAGTTTCAGATAAGCGTTTAAAGGAAGGGAATCCAACTATGGCCCATTCAACAGGCTCTGAGCATCTTCTCTGTGCCAAGCTTCTTGCATCTGAAAGCTGGAACCCCTACTTAATCAGATAAACTCAACTGAAGGCCACAGTTCTCTGGTTCTCTGCTCTGGCTCAGGCAGTCAAAAGATGGGAGCAATGAATATTTGAGGGGTTTCAGATGCACAGAAAATGGACTTGGGAGGCCTGAAAGAGTTAAATTTCCTTAAGTGAATGGACCACTCAGCTATGAGATCTCACAGGGCCTGAGGCCAAGCTTCCCTCTGGCTGCTCCAATTCGCTGCTTTTTCCCTCCTCAGCTCTGACAGCTGTTAAGCTGGAGTGTGTGGCTACATGCCCCTGAGGGTGCAGCTGCACAACTCTTTTCTTTGGACTCGAAGCCTTTCTCTCAAGGTCTGAAATCCTTGAAGCAGAGAAATGGAAGCAGGCCTATGGGATATGTTTTCACCATCTCACCTGAGTTCTTCAAAAGATCCCAGTATGAAAACAAAAAGGCTCCCCTCAAGTGGGGAAAGAGTCTACTTTCCAGCACTTTTTTTGTAAGACCCTTTAGTAATTTGCTTTCTCTTCTAGTAAAGTGGCTCAAATCTCTCCAAATTCCTGTCAAACCAGCCAAATTATAAATCCCACCATAAAGACAAATGAATCAGAATCTCCATTCTAAAATAGGCATTCGATTCAATAAAAATGTCAGGGAATAAGGCTCAGATTACATATTATTCTAGCTGCTTGTTAAAACAGCCTCATCAAAGAGTGAAGTCCTGTAATGTAACAGAAGCAGCAGCAGAGGATAGGGAGGAACAACTGTGTTCGCCAGGCTTTCCTGTTCACTAGTGCAGGGCCCTGAAGGAGTCCCTAAGCCTGTCTGGAACTCAGTTTCCCACCTAGGAAATACAGCAAGCAATGTTTCAACCAACTGGCTCATATGGGTTAATTTAAAAAATAATGCTTTACACTTTAATACAAAAATTAAAGCAGAGCTCTTCAAGCAGTAGCAGAAAAGTGGGAAGGAAATAATTTTCCATCAACAGGAGAACAGTGGCAGCAGAATACATTCTACTTGTAAGACAACTTGCAGATAGGGTGTAGGCCAGAGATGTGGGGGGTGAGGGGATTCACCAGAGACACAGTGGGGAGCAGAACGTGTGGGTTTACTGCAATATACTGCTAAAGGGAGCAGCAGGTGAGACAGGAAAGGTCTGTTGAGCCATATGTGGTTTAGCTCCTTGGCCAGGGATCAAACTCAGGCTGTGGTGTGATAGCACTGAGACTTAACCCTTAGGGGGGTCCCAGACAGTTCTTAAGATGTGCTTACACAGCTGAGCTCAGGCTAAACTGGCCTCCTGATGTAGTTACCCCCTTCAGCATTGCATTTAAATACTCATGTGACTTCTCCAGAATACTTAATGTTAACATTAAATATTTTCCCTCTTGCTCATTTAAAACGCAAACCAAACATTTTTTACCCATCCAATTAATGTGTCTTTAGACAGTAAAAAGTAGAGTTAGTTTTGTTATACCTGGTTGTTCTTTGTGGTGGACTGCTAGGAAATGTCAGAATCTTGTGGGATGCAGCATCTCAAAATGCATCCTTTCAGATAATAAGGGTTAAAAAGTGCTGCTGGGTTTAGGGAACAGACTGTTAAGCTAAAACATTTTGTGGCTCCTGTATTCCTCCAAGAAATACTCTGATAATCATCTTCCCCAGTTAGTTCCTGTCACTTAAAAGCCTGCTTGAAGGACATCATCGGGGGGAAAAAAAGAGGAATAATATTTCAGCAGCGTTGAGTGTACCATCAGTGTTTGACTCCATAAAACCTAGCATTCTTGGATGAACACTTTTTCAGATGAAATCCACCCCCACAAGGCTCTGCTCTCTGGGGCAGGAGTTCCAAGGTGAGTAACCATTAACTTGCTTTTCCATTTTCTTCATTCTCTATATAGATTAACATTTAGCCACATGAAAATTTCCTTCAGATAATTACATGTCTGTATTTCAAGGCATTCATTAAAAAAAAACAAAAAAAAAAACTGTTCCCTCACGCAAGGGACAGGGCTCACAGAACACTAGAATGGGGGCCATGTCTTTGGGGGCTCCCTGGCTTCTCCCTTCCTAGACCTCCCCCACAGCCTGGCAGCCAGGACTGCTCTCACTGCTGCCCGCGTGACCCACAGGCTCATTAGTGCTGGTGGCATCTCACCAAAGTCAGGTCTGGGACCACTTATTCTTGCAGGGGCTGCCTTGCAAGATCGATTTTTCATCACAGCAGACTGCTTCCTTGTTCTACAGATGTACCTGAGCCTCCTGGCAGGGCTGCTTACTCATGGCGGGAGCACAGCCTCCCTGGGCAGCCGCCGTCTGAGTGCAGGTGACTGGACTTCTCACTTAGCTATTTGCCACCTCTCCTCCTCCCCCACAGAGGCACCTCCAGAATGCGTAGTTAGGGCCTTAGGGCCCCATTTTCCAGTTATGGGTCTTGCCCTCCTCTGTCTATAAACTCTTCCCCCAACCCCCACCGACTTCTGGGGGGTTTGGGCATAAGTTTACAGAGTCATTTTTAATGTGTGTGCCCTTTCAGACTTTTTTTTTTTTTTTTTTTTTTTTTTTAGAGCAGATGCCCTGATCAATCAAAATGATTCACTTCTAGCACTGGCTTCTTAATGTCTTTCTCACCTCTCTTGAGATTAGCAGGCTACGAATTTAATGAAAATGAATCCTCCAACTTCGATTCCTCTTAGACATCTTGTGATGCTTCTATCTAGAAATAAATCAGTGCTCTTGAGAAACATTTCATTCTCACTGGTAAAAAGTATAACCCTTGACTCCCTTCCTGCTCAGCACTGTCCCTCCCGAGTAAGGGCTCCCCAAAGATCCAACTACATCCACTCTTTCTTGATCCTCTGTAGCTTGTCTCTCCCTTTCTTCCTCATTCCCTTCCTCCCTCCCTCCTACTCTCATTTTGCATCATGAGTGTATTCTATGGAATCTGTGCTTATAATCACATCTTGCACTTCTATTTATCTTATATAGAGACTGTCACAGTATTGGGAAGTTTGTACAAGTGCAATAAATCATTATTACCTGATAGGTTCCACACTACAGAGCATGCTATTAGTTCCTCTTCCAGCTATGCATTTTAGAAAAAAACAGAAGATCTAGCTATTCATTCTAATTGTTTAGATCCTATAGGAACAACCCAGCCCCATTTACAGAATAACCTTAAAATAACATGGAGTGTGTAAGGGCCTATGTGCCATATGCAAATGAATTATTGGTGTGATAATAAAATGCATTTTAAATGGTTTTAAGAACCATAGACTATAAGGTATTACGGTACACGTGGACTTCTACCTGTATCAAAAATCTCCAGTTCCTTTCAGAGATTTTTTTTTTTTAATCTACACAGGAGCTCAGTATTCTTCATTTTCAATGGACAAACATGCTGAAACCAATTCTGCTTAAAACAAACAAAAACTCTTTCTAAATGCATTTCTTGGATTTAGGCCATTGTCACAAAATCACTACTCTTCTGTGTGGCTCCCCTGGCTGCTTTTAAAGCTTTGTTTTCAAATACAAAAGCAGATTTGAGTATTGCTTGTAGTGAGTGCTGTAGATGGGATTTAAATAATACAGCAGTTGGGACTGAAAAGGAACCTTTAGAAATGGCCAGATAGGGGATACTCCAGATATGGAGAAGAAGAGGGAGAGGAAGCAAAAATTCACATGCAAGAGCTTTCAAGATGGCAGTTGGCTTGTGCATAGGGCTTATGAATCCACTGAGCTTTCTAAATGCTTTCAGGAGTGTGGGTGAGCAAGTGGGATCAAAACTAGGTCGCGCTTAGCAAAAAAGTTTTTTGTTTTTCCTCTTCAGAACCCATTCCACAGAATACTGAAGGTTAGAGAAGATCTTAAAAATTGCAAGACCAGCATACCTATCCCACTCACCCACTTAGGAGCAAATGGAATATGAGCAAATAGGGATGAAAATTTCTGAAAGGAGAAAATAATCTGTATGAATTTGTATTATCTGAATCTCTGCTAAAACTATTCCACAGAAAATGATATTTTGTCAGACAAATAATTTCCTTCATTTTTTTTCCAGATATTCCAATCCAGAAATAGGAATTTGTCCTACTTATAAAGTACCCTGATTATGATAACACTGAAATACTAACTATAGTAGAATAAAAATATGTATCAAGTTGGACATTTAAAGGCACTCTACACATGCAGTCTCCCTGCCTGTTTTGTGTGAATGTGTGTGAATCTGTCCTTCAGCTAGTGAAATATACAGAGAGAAAAGACAGATGAGATGAAAGGTAAACCTTTCCAATTAACATGCTTTTTCAGTTATTCATGGCAACTAGAAATTTACATAAATGACATGTAAATACAAGGAATATGGGGTTATGACCACTATGCTAGTATATATAATTCCATCATTTTCACCATCTACAAAAGCTAATGGATTTATATCTCATAGAACACATTTAAAAAAAAAAGGCAGCTATAGTCTTCTCTTGAGATATCTTAACTGTCTTGTCCTGACCTCCATTTGACCTTCATGTGTCACCTAATCTCAGACAATCCACACTTTCCTCCAGTCCATTGTGAAATAGAATCAATAAGGACAATGTAGTTGCATTTTCATAAATATAATCCTATTAACACACATTGAGACTGTTTCCTACTTATTTTAAGAATGATAAAAGCGTATGATAAATTGTTTTTAATGTCCTTTCTTGTCAAAATAAAATCCTAGCTCCTTATGCACGTCCCTCCCACCTAAGTACCACTGCCCTGAATAAATATCAACCCTTTTCCTAATGACACCGCAGTAACTGTGGATGGTAATGCATGAAAAGGGAAGATGAAAGATCAGGGCTCTGGGGAGGAGAGACATGATGGACTGAAAGGGACAGCTGTGATCACCACCATGGAAATGTGCACCAGCATTTACAGGCACGGATCATCTCAGAGAGCACTTGCTGTGCACTTCCTATAGGCATGCTCTGTACTGTCTGATGTACATAATCTTAATACTCCTGACAACTAGTGCTGAGTTCAAGAACCTTTGGCTTTCTAAAGATATTAGCAATTATACCTGCAAATTAATTGCGGTGGTTTGGGCAGTATCAAAATGAGGTATTTAGTTTTCTTTATTTTGTATATTATCTAAATGTAGTTACATTATTACTATCACTAATGAAATCTATAAAGAAAATTGCCAAAAATATATTGAAGATGAGCTAACAGAGAAATCAGAGTATGTCTGTGAGATAAATCAGCTCAGTCTTTTTTACACATTTTCTTTTCTGAGTGAAAATGACAGAAATTTATTGATGCAAAAAAAAATTTATATTCTTCTAGCAAAAAGTAGGGAAGAAAAAAAGAAAATGATGACAACATATTTCCTCCAAATCCAGTCAACACAGAGCTGAAATTGATTTTTTAACGTGTTTGAATGCATTTTGTTCCTTGGATGCCTCTCAGGTAAAAGGACCAGTGGTGATTTTAAAGGAATAACCAGCAAAAATTGCTGAATAACACCAAATCATCTATTCATCTAACTGAAGAGATTGTCTACTATGGAAAAAGTAATTAGCAGTTGACCCAAGGAACAAAAGAATGCTCTTGTGTGATATTTTGTTGGAAAGTGACTACATAAATAATAATAAATGTCCAGAGAATGTGTCCCATAATTACAGTATTTATGTTGAGAATTTAAATGCATAGATGAATTGAATTCTTCTGAAGACCTTCAATCTGTGAGGACACAATTTACTGTTATGACCTTGGTTTTCCAAATATCTTTGAAACAAGAAATGCAGTGCACAATATTATAATGGAGATATTTTTATAAAAATACCTGGAGCACCAGGACCTGATGGATTTACAAATGAATTCTACCAAACATTCAGAGACGAATTAGTGCCTATCCTTCACAAACTCTTCCAAAAAATTGAGAAGGAAGGGACAATACCAAACACGTTTTATGAAGCCAACATTACACTAATACCAAAACCGAACAAGGACAACACAAAAAAGGAAAACTACAGGCCAATCTCCCTAATGAACACTGATGCAAAAATCCTCAATAAAATTTTAGCTATCAGAATCCAACAATGTATCCATAAGATAATTCACCACGACCAAGTTGGATTCATTCCAGGGGCACAAGGATGGTTTAACATCCGAAAATCAATCAACGTTATCCAACACATCAACAAAAAGAAATATAAAAACCATATGATAATATCAATAGATGCTGAGAAAGCTTTCGACAAAGTGCAACACCATTCATGATAAAAGCCCTTGAAATTCTGGGGATACAAGGAACATACCTCAAAATCATAAAGGCCATCTATGACAAGCCAACAGCCAGTATCATTCTCAATGGTGAAAAGCTGAAAGCAATTCCATTAAGATCTGGAACAAGACAAGGATGTCCACTCTCACCATTGCTTTTCAATATAATACTGGAAGTCCTAGCAGGGCAATAAGACAAGAGAAAGACATCCAAGGAATCCAAATAGGAAAAGAAAAGTCAAACTATCACTATTTGCAGACGATATGATATTATACATAGAGAACCCCAAAAACTCCACAGAAAAGCTAATTCAACTCATCAATCAGTTCAGTAAAGTGGCAGGATACAAAATCAACACGCAAAAGTCAGTAGCCTTCCTATACACAAACAATAAATCTGAAGAAGAAGAAATCAAAAGACCATCCCTTTTGTTATTGAAACAAAAAAAATCAAATATTTGGGAATAAATCTAACAAAAGAGGTAAAGGACCTATACAAAGAAAACTATAAAACACTGTTAAAAGAAATAGAAGAAAGACACAAAGAAATGGAGAGACGTCCCCTGCTCATGGATTGGAAGAATAAACATTATTAAAATGGCCATCCTACCAAAAGCAATATACAGATTCAATGCTATTCCAATCAAAATTTCAATGTCATTCTTCAAAGAAATAGAACAATTATTGATGAAATTCATATGGAATCACCAAAAACCCCGAATAGCCAAAGCTCTCCTGAAAAAAAAAGAAGGGAATGGAGGCATCAGACTCCCAGACTTCAAACTATACTACAAAGCCATAATCATCAAAACTGCATGGTATTGGAACAAGAACAGACATACAGACCAATGGAATCGAATAGAAAATCCAAATAAAACCACAGATTTATGGTCAACTAATCTTTGACAAAGGAGCAAAGAATATGCATTGGAGCAAAGAAAGTTTGTTCAATAAATGGTGCTGGGAAAACTGGGTCGCTACATGCAAAAGAATGAAGCTTGACCACCACCTCACACCCATACACAAAAATCAACTCAAAATGGATTAAAGAACTAGACATAAGACCTGAAACCATAAAATATATAGAAGGAAATATAGGCGAAACACTACGTGATTTGCACATCAAAGACATCTTTACAGACACATCACCCAAAGCAGTGATAGTGAAGGCAAAGATAAACAGCTGGGACTACATCAAATTAAAGAGCTTTTGCACAGCAAAGAGACAATTAAAAAACAAAGAGAAACCCACCAACTGGGAGAACATTTTTGCACCCAACACTAATGATAAAGGACTGATCACAAAAATCTGCAAAGAGCTGATGAGACTCAAACAACAACAAAGAAAATAATCCAGTCAAAAATGCAGAAGAGCTTAAAAGAAACTTCTCTGAAGAGGAAATGAAAATGGCCAACAGGCATATGAAAAATGTTCAACATCACTTGTCATCAGGGAAATGCAAATCAAAACTACCATGAGATACCATCTTACACCAGTGAGAATGGCACATATTAAAAAAACTAGCAACAACAAATGTTGGCGAGGGTGTGGAGAAAAAGGAACTCTTCTGCACTGTTGGTGGGAGTGCAAACTGGTCCAACCACTGTGGAAAGCTGTATGGAGATTTCTGGACCTACTAAACATAGAGCTTCCATATGATCCAGCAATTCCACTCCTAGGTATTTACCCAAAGGACACAGAAACATCAATTCCAAAGAACACCTGCACCCCTATGTTTATAGCAGCACTGTTTACAATAGCTAAGCTTTGGAAACAACCCAAATGCCCAAAAATAGATGACTGGATCAAGAAGATGTGGTACATATATACCATGGAATATTACTCAGCATTCAAAAAAGATAAACACATGCAATTTGCAGCAACATGGATGGCACTGGAAGGGATCATGCTCAGCGAAATAAGTGAGAAAGAAAAAGAAAAATACCGGATGGTCTCACTCATAGCAGGAATCTAGAAAACTTAAATAGGGACCAGGAAAATGAATAACTATAAGAAAGTGAAAATCAAAATCAACAAAAAACTATGAACCAGAGACACTTTTAGGGGCGGGGGTGGGAGGGAGGGATGGGGTCAGAATGGGGGGGCTGCAATTGTATGGGGAATATAACAATAAAATTTATTTAAAAAAAAAAAAATACCTGGAGCACCAATAGGAAGAAAATTAAATAAAACATGGAATTCTGTGATTCAAAGGTATATCTTGAACCTAGAATATATCTGTTACATGACTTACTAGTTGAAATGCCTGAATCCACTTATTTCATCTTCCTGGCTAGTTTCCACCTGCAAATCCCACCGCAAGAACAGGACTATCTAATTCAAGGAGCTTTTGCTTGGATCAAAAAGATACTATGTCTAAAAAAGCACCCTTTGTAAAGACTAACATCCTATCCTGTTGTCAGAGAAATTCATAAGGAGCTAGAAAAATGCCAACAAGACAATTAAACCATAAAGTGAATATTTTATCTACCAGCAGTTAGTTTTTCATTTTCAAATATACCAGTGCTGGGTTCTGAGTAGGGCTCTATTTGATAAACCCACAGGACAGCACCCAAGGCCTCACAGCAACAATCACCACCTAATGAAATGTCCATCAGCACTTTCCAGTCTGGTGATTTCCAAAATGAAACAACATAAGAGTTTATAATAACATAAAGAAATAGCTATGGTGTCTGGATCAATCAAGGTCGGATCACGGCAACAAAAAACTGGATTATCTAAACTAAAATTTGCTATGTCCTTGCAAAAAGGTAACAGTCTCTACTGCTCAAGTTTCAGACTTCCCCTCAATGATCTACAGACCCAATTTACCCAAACATGGAACAACAAGTACACACAAACATACATAAATAGACTCAAGACACGAAAACAGAAAAACTGAAATTCCAGGATACGGTTAAGGTCATTAAATTGTACAGTAATCCTGTACTTTATGATAGACAACATGAAGATCTTTTATCTGAAGGTTAAACTTTTCATTCTGTTAATCAAATTCCTCATTTGTAACATTTTAAACAAGCTGATAATTATACACTTTGTGTGATTATTTGATCAATGTCTGTCTTTCTTTCACATGCAAAGTTTCATGAATCCTCTCACTCTCTCTGTCCTGAAACCCTAGCACACAGTGTGGCACCTTTCACTGAGTGGGTCATCAAAGAACAATAAGTCAAACGCATTATCTTGTTTGGGGAGGCATTGAGTTGAGTTTCATAAATGTGCATTGCTTTCTTAGGTGGTTACGTTTATCTAAGCTGGCTGAGCCAGGGAAGCAAACCTAAAAGAACAGCAGCTAGGACTATGTGGATTTAATATTTTTCCATAAATACATAAATGGATAATCAAAAGAGACCTGCATACGCTTCAGTTATTTGCAATATTCAAAATGTAAGTAAGCATTTCATGTGAAATGAAGTAGAAAGGATGTTTTCAAGATAGCATTCATATCACTATATGCCCCTATTCAACCCAATATAAGACGACTTCTAAAAGGTTATCCCTTTCAAGAGTTGTCTAAGAAATACTAGGAACCAAAGAGTAGAGAATGAGAATGAGTAGAGAATGAGAAGACCTCCTGCATTAAGAATGTCCCGTGCTTTAAAGAGAGTGACCCTTGGTACATGGTCAGCCCATTCCACTTCCACAGATCTAGATCTGGCCCTGAAAGCAGACAAGTCCTGGAAAACAGGGGCATTTCTCTCAGGGGTTGATTTTTTCAGCTCTCCTTCCCTCACAAATGGGAGCTTTACTCAGACGGTGGCAGGGCTGGGGCAGGGAGGAAAGCCAAGGGATGTGAGAGACGAGCTCACTGGCTCAGTTAGTAAGGTTGTGGCTGAGAGATAGGGTGATGGATAGGGTGCTGGGCAGGGTGAGGATCACCACTGGAGTTGAGGATGGGCTTGGCCTTCAGATCACTGATCTGGACATGCTGGATGATAGAACTGGAGTTGGGCATAACAGTCAGGGGGACAGACTGGGGATGCTGGGATGGAAGGCAAGAATGGGTAGGATATAGGCTGTACAGATTAAAATGCTCAACCCTGAAAAAAGGGAAAAAACCCAGTGGAATAAGAATATATCTGAAAAGTTTGCAGGTAGGTGTGTGTCCATGAGGACTGTTCCCCACCCCCAATCCAGCAGAAACAAGTCAGACCCACTGCCCAAAGCTCAAAAAAGGCCAAGTTCTGATAACATCAACATCTCCTACCCATTACAATTTCTGCCTATTCCTAGCGTCAAGCATCTCATACATGTTCCAGAATTATCTGAAATCCAAGACTATTGTGATGCCTGAACAATGTGGTATAATGATCGTTACACGTGGCGTCTTCTTTTACCCTTCAAAACAAGCAGGTTGTTTTTAAGCCCATTCACTGGATTTCTCTGAAAACTGCAGGCACAAAGAGTTTGGGACACAGACAACATTCTGTTCTTAGGGCTACATTTTCTGCTCCTATTGCCATCCATTCCCTGCCCTTAGCATGAGCCCAGTCAGGAAACAGGAAGAGAGTAAGAGCCACAATGCAACAGCTGTGTTGGCCAGGGCCCCATGAGGCCATGGGTGTACAGCCTGCCTTTGTAGGCCCTGAGTGTCTGCCTGACAGCCACAGGTGGCAGACTGAGCCAGACAATGTTGAGCATACTTCTGAAGGAGGCCCTCTGCCCCTGGGGCGCAAAAGGACAGCAGCAGACCTTCACACTGGTCATGTCCTCCTGAGATTCCAGTGAGGATGTGCTGCTCACTCCTCCCAACTGTGAAAAGACATTCCGTGAAGGTTGTACATTTAGCTTGTTCTTCCCCATAATACCCAGATGGCATACACAACCCATTCAAAGAGAAATAACAATCACTCCAAAGAGACAGGCAAGACATCACAAGTAACAGGATCTCTTGGAGCTTTCTATTCAAAATTCTCTAAGTATGTACTAGAAGTGTGGGGTGGTGCATAAAATGAGATACAGAAACATGATAAAGAAGCTTTATTGTGAGGGCCTCCCCGGTAGCACAGCGGTTGAGCGCTGGGTTGCGAAGCTGCCCGCAACCTCTGCAGCGCTGGTTCGATCCCCGGCTGCTCCCCGGCCACCGGCGAGGGTCCCACATGGCGCGCAGACCTCTCCTGCTGCCCGCTGCTCCCCTCAGCAGTGTACTTCGGTCCTTCTGCCTGCTCTGCTCCCCGCTCTGGCTCTGGTGAATTCTCTCACCCTCCTGCGCTTCTGACTGTACTCAGTGCTTGTATAAATAAATAAATAAACCTTAAAAAAAAAAAAAGAAGCTTTATTGTTTTGGAAAGGAAGAAATAATGATGAGATCAGAACTCAAGCAAAGGACAGGCGAGATAAAGAAAAAAACAGGAAAAACAGGAAGGGGAATGAAAAGCACCAAATAAAGACACTTTATTGAGTGATTCAGACTAGGAACAATCAGAGGTAGTGTGTTCGCAGGCATGTTCTTAACCTCTCCCCAGCTATTTTTGCCCTAAGATGATGAGACACAAGCAGAGCATCTAGATTAGCATAATCCTGTTGACATCAGAATGCAGCAGTAAAGCGATGATGGAATCCAGCACACACTGGCATCTTCCAAGTAATTCAGATGTTGCTAAAAGTCAAGCTGCTGGGGCTTTTGGTCCAGGCTCACACTTGCAATCCAACACTTGGAAAGTTGTGGGGTGAGGGAGCACACACACAGGTGTGTGTGCATGCATGTGTGTTTAAAGACATACAAACTATAGCAAAAATAAGGCTGAAGTTTCATTTTTTTCACCAAGGGGAAAGAAAGACTTTTTTTTAACAGAACAGTCTGTTCAAGGTTACGTAAGAACATGCAGAAAACAAGAAGTGATTTGCTTCTTGCCAATTTTTTCATGGTAATAGGTTACACCCAAGATTTCACTCACTTCTGTCCATATTTTGAAGCTCCTCTGGCTTCTAATACATGAAGGCTGCATGCAGAGACAAAGAAAGGGTTGTAAAATACCTAATTTCTGTTTTCCTGACAATTTCAATGATGTTGTGCTCCCTGTCACTCATTTAAATTAGATATTCTGTACTGAGAACATTTACATGCAGCACGTTTACGTGTGTGTGCATTTTGGAGTTTTTAACCAACTAATTCATATACCTACACTTGTAATTACAGTCAGTGAATAAGACCCAGATTGGCTGAAATAGAAAATGACAGTGCTCTGCATTATGTCATGTTAAAAAGTTTGGATTGCCCCTGAAAAAGAGAGAGGAAGAAAGCCATGTTCTTCAAATTCTACCTTAGATGTTTTATGGATGTGTTTTTCACAGCTCAGCGGATCTTAACAAGCATAATATTGCTGTCAAATGAGGGTGATCTAACTCTTTCCAGATGCCAATATTCCTTACTCAGGGGGAGGGAGGGAGAGGCGGGGGGGGGGGGGGGGGGGGGGCATGAGAGCAAACAAAGATTGGGGGCACTGAAACATTCCCTGCCACACACAACCAACCACCCAAAATGTAAAGTTCAACAGCACAAAGCAACTAAGGATGCCCAGGGCTCTGCAATCCAGCCACCTCATCACAAAGGGCACACTTGGTGTCATCTCTCACCACGTTCATCCTTGCGCTACTGAAACAGCTGAAAATGCATATTATGACCATCGCCAATTTAAAAAAAGGAGAGCGCAAATGCAAGAGGGAAAAAAGTCTACTTTTCTATCATCAGCAGTGTTAATAACCTGCAGCTGCAAAACCCCACTCTTTTCCTTTGACAGTGTCTCAGAGATTAATAGCCCCCACAGTTCACACTCTACTTCCCTGACATTTTCGAGTGACTGAGAGACGCGCAGAATGTCACTAACTGGAACTGGAACGCAGCCTTGGCGGGGGCGGGGTAGGGGGCGGTGCTGTGGGGCGCACAACGAAACTGAAGGAGTACATACAGGCAAGTAACGCGTCTTGCATTAAGATATATGGCTTGGCGGGCTTGTTTAATTCATGAACGATGAGCTTTCAATGAATATTAAGTTGAATTTTCCATAATCTTGAAAGTTGACATCTGAGCAGGGGAGAACACCAAAAGTAAACCTATGACTTCCCTGCTAGTTCACCCTGGAACTAACTACATCTGACAATAAACCCCGAGTAAACCAGGCAGTGAGAATTTGTCTGACTATAAACAGGAGAGAATGAAAATTTCTCTATCCCAGAAAAATTTAACTGGAAATCAGCATTCAGTACAGCCACTGTGGTCTTAGGTAGCATGGACTTACTGACAAACAGGATCTCTTTAGTACTTTAAATTTGCTAAAAAGAATTGATTTTTTGCTTCCAAAAGAAACCAAAATTGTGTCTACCATATCTGCTACATAGAAAAGAACAGCTTTCTATATACCTGAGTCTTCTTGAGGAATCAAAGATGAGTATATTAAGCAGCTATTTCTCACAAAGGACTTCCCAGAGGCTGCCCTGCACCATGCCACAAGATGCTAAAACATCAGCAGCCTCCAGCTCATATGATGATGCCTCAGAGCCATAATGAAGACTTAGAGTACTGAATTAAAGAATCAAAGATGACTGTTTAACTTACTTTAACCTGCATTTACTTTTCAATATTTTTGCTACAGAATCCTTTCCATTCATGTAACATCCTCCTGTGTTCCAAGGAACCTACTTTGGAAAATACCAATCTGAAAACTGAAATGTGTTGGTTGAGAGCAAAAAGTGAAAATGATACTCAGAACTTCAGTGGAAAAAAAAGAATATTTAAAAAGACTTTAAAATCACTGCATAGAAGCCTTCCTTGGTAAGCAGGAATGGGTCGGTAGAAACAGAATACTTTTCTACTATAATGAAGGAAAATATCACTTTCCTTTAAAATGTGTTGATGCTTAATTACATAGGAAGAGTTCAAGGATGTACTAAACAAACCCCTACAATTCTTTTCTGGTAAAGAAATACCCAAGTGCTCACACTCAGAAATACATGTGTGGAATAACTGAACGTGGCAATTGAATAATTCTAAACAATCCCTCCTCTACAAGTCCAATTTGTTTTTTATAACTTCACTGTAATTCTTTCTTCTCCCCAGTGACTCAATCAAATGTTAGCTTAATGGAGGCAATTCCAACCAAACTTAAAATTTTAGAAAATGAAGCAGCACACCAAGAGTTTACACTTTATATTAACAGGGTGGAGAGACAGTGAAATGAGATTAATGATAAGGGATTGATGAAAACTCTTTGGGAGGTGCAAGAGTTCTCATTCAGATATTCTTCCTTGGAGTTCTGTTGGCTATTATTCGTGTTTTATCTAAAATGAGTCTAGAAAGGAAAGGGTAAATAAGGAGAACCTAGGAGTAGATGGAAATGATAGTACATCAGGGACACAGAAGCCATGAAAATTAGTACCGAGCCCACATGCCCAGGACATAAAAGAAATCAGGACAGTCTTAATGAGAATCAGGCAGTGCGCCTAATGAGAACCTTAATATACTTTATCTTCCTTTTATATTTCATTTTGGTGTCATTAGACGCAGCCAACCAACAAGTATTTATTGAGTGCATACTCTGTGCGGGACTCAAGGGCCCAGTGCTCTGGGGACAACTCAAATTGCATGCAGCAGTGGTTCCTGATGTCTGATTTCCTGACCAGCAGCATTGGTATCACCTGGGAACTAATTAGAAATGCAAATTCTCAGCCCCACCTCATATCCACTGATTCAGAAAGTCTGGAGAAGGGCTGGGCAGTCAGCACTTCATACAAGCCCTGCAGTGTCTGTGATGTGCAGTAATGTTGGAGAACCGCTGGCTTAGGCCCTAGCAGAGGAGGCATGCAAACATTAAGCAGCAGCAGATAACCAAACAGAGCTGAAAGTTTAGGCACTCAAAGCCAGTTTCACTGAGCACACAAACATTTTATCATCAAGTCATGGACTTTAAGAAACAAACCAAAGGCATTTTAAATTCTATTTTCTTTCTCTCACCTTCACCCCCAGAGGCTGAGATTAAAAAAAAAAAAAAAAAAAAGGAAAAAATGTGAGCGCCCATAATAGCAACTAAATGTACACACAAGCTAATGGGTATTTTGAGTGTCTGGGCCAGATTCAGTGCTACAGCAAGATCAATTTTTGTTCTTTAAATAGGCTATAAACACATATATAGATGATACCTTAAGGGGGAGTCTATCACTGCTATATTTGTTATTTTCAACAAGCTGAATGAGATACAGTTCTGCAGGAAAAAAGGCAAAGGGAATACATTTGCATTTTACTGCTTTACTTAAAGCCCATTTACTACTTTTTACCTGACAGTCATTCTGGCATCACTTTGCTAAAGAGTATTTCATCGCGCATAGTGGGCAAATGTTTTAAGACAGTAATAGTAATAATAATTGCAGTCAACATTTATTGAGCATTTTATTATGTGCCAGGTACTTGATATGGATCCTCTCACTTAATTCATATACACTGGTATAAGGTAGTTACTGTTATTCATCCCATTTTGCAGGCAAAGAAACTAAAGATTAGAAAGATAGTGTCACTGGCACATAGTGCATTAAAGTATACAGATAAGACTCACACTTAGGTAAATCTGACTGCAGAGAGTAGATTCCTAACCAGTGCATCATATTCTCCTGAATTATTTAGTGTGCTGGAAGGCACTGGAACATTATCTTCCCCAAAGTTATTATTAGCCTCACTTATTTTTGGCAATTGTGTGAAATGGAATAAACAGACAACAGGAAAGCTGGAAGGCACTTGAACAATCTGGAGTTATAGGAACAACGTGCAACACAGCAAGAAGAAAGAAAGAAACTACAATGTACAACATAAATACGAGAGACTATACTTTGTCCATCTCTCTTGGTATTATGGTAGCTTATGCTTTAGATAAGAATCTTGATAAAAGAATCTTATACTTGGATATTTATTATAGAACTATTAGAGCTCCATGTGTATATAAGTGAGATCCTTATTAGTAGAACCACAGTAATAAGATAGTGAGTATTACGTTACGATATTATATCCTAGGGTATTATAATACAGGTCTATTATCATGTACTTGGCTAATAGGGTCCACAGTGTTACAATGTATTAAAACCAGATTGAGTAATAAAAATGACAATAATAGAATCATAATCTTTGGTACTTGGGGGAAAAGCCATTCTTCAGATGAGGGCTCAAAGCACCTGCCTGGCATTACTGCAAAATTATTTATGAAGGAATTGTGCTACAAAAAGGCTTACACAAATTTATACATAAGTATCTGGAAGTCTTTTGCAGATGTATAAAGACTAAAAGCTCACCCAATGGAGGGTGACAGCAAAAAACAAACAAAAACTGAGTGATGCCACGAGTAGAATAAAAGAACCTACACAGTCACTCACCGAGTGCCCAGCAGCGGCTAAGTACTAGTCCAGGTTCCAAGGAGACAGAGCCAAGTGAAG
>NW_023604848.1:0-31694 GCF_014898055.3 Talpa occidentalis | reverse complement strand
TCCATGACCTAATCATCCATCAGAGAGCTCCATCCTCATATCAATACACTGAGAATAGATTTCAGCATGTGCATTATGGAGAGACACAAACACAGTTTGTAGCAATGTTCTTTTCTAATAATTTTGTAGTCATTAGGTATTTTCTTGACAAAACCATATCCATTTCTGTGAATTTTTATTGTTTGATCAAGAAAACCATGGACAGATTTTAATTAGCTTTTACAACTTGACAGAAAAGGTAAATGAATGGCTATTTTGTCTTCATAGAAATATTCATTAATTTTGGAGTGATGATTTTTTTTTTCATAAAAAGTTGAAGCAATACAAAAAAAAAAGTACATAAAAACCCAAACAAGGGCCTCATGGTGGCAAAGAAGATTAAAGTCTCAGTGCTATTAAACTCTCGCCAGCCACTGTGGCCTGAGTTCGATCTCCAGCCAGGGAGCTAACCACATGGCTCAGCAGACCTCTTCTGTCTCGCCTGCTGCTCCCTCAGCAGTAATTTCAGTCAATCTGTCTTGTTCTGTTCCCCACTGTGTCTCTTGTGAATCCTCTCACCCCTCCTGCCCCTGCACCTTTGGCCTATACCCCAGTTCTTTTATGCATAAATAAAATAAATCTTTAAAAAAAACCCAAAACCCAACAAATTCTGCCCAGAAACATCCTCATTAATGTAACAGTTGATAAATATATTATTCCAGACATACAAAGAAAAATAAACAAGCAGAGAAAAAAATGGCATTGTGCCATTTTTTAATTTTAAAGGAAAACCCAAAGATGGCATTGTAATCAAAATGCGAATTTTCTTGACTTTAACAGAAGAAAAAATAGGTTGGAGTCATCATGTTGCCCTAAACTGCATGCACTGACCTTCTGGAAAAATTTTCCTCTCTTAGATCTTTGATTGTCTTTTCAGTTTTGTTCAGGATGTTCACGTTTTAATTTTTTTTTTTACATCATGGTTCATTTTTAAACAATATTTGCTTCCCCCCATCCCCTCAGTTGTAGTCCCCATAGAGTTTCCTTCACCAATGCACCCATGCACCATCACTCAGTCCCTTGTGCTCCTCCTTCCCTCCCTCTGATCCCTCTCCCTCCTCCCCTGCAGGATGTCTCTGGTTTATAATTGTCTGTTTTTGCTTTGTTGTGTTTTGTACTGTCATCATTTTATTACACTGATGTCTTATTTGGTTCCCCTATATTCCTGCTATAAGTGAAACCATCCGATATTTTCTTGTTCCTTCTGGCTTATTTCACTGAGCATAATTCCTTCTAGCTCCATCCACATTGCTGCGAATGGCAAGAGTTTATCTTTTTTGATTGCTGAATAATATTCCATGGTGTATATGTACCACATTTTCTTCATCCAGTCATCTATTTTTGGGTATTTGGGTTGTTTGCAGATTTTACCTATTGTAAATAGTGCTGCAATAAACATAGGGTTACAGGTGTTCTTTTGAATCAATGTTTTGTGTCCTGTGGGTAGATCCCTAGGAGTGGAATTGTCAGGTCACATGGTAGCTCCATTTTTAGTAGACTGAGGAACCTCCAGACAGCTTTCCATAGTGGTTGGACCCGTTTGCACTCCCACCGCAGTGTAGGAGAGTTCCTTTGTCACAACATTCTCACCTGTTCACTTTTTTAGGAATATAAGTCATGACTATTTTGACTCTTCTTTACATCCCATATCTAACTTTTTTCTATAATAATTTTTCTACCTTCTTAAGCACTTTCATTTTTATTAGCTGTCATTTTTAAAATATCAAAATGTTCCCTTATTTCTGTAAATTCTATTTCTCTTACTCTTTATTTAATCTCACCATTAATCAGCAAAGATACATGTTGATTTTAAAAATATATCTTTAAATTGAGGTATAATGGACATATCTATAATCATTTTTATATCTGTTCTTTTCTGTTGTTTACATAGTTTTCTTTATATCTACCATATTTCCCTTATGCTTTTTTTTTTTAAAGATTTATTTATTTATGCACACAAGAGCTGGGGTACAGGCCAGAGATGTGGGGGTGGGGAGGGGGTGAGAGGCTTCAACAGAGACAGACTGGGGAACAGAATAGGCAGACTGACAGAAGTACACTGCTGAGGGGAGCAGCAGGCGAGTCAGGAGAGGTCTGCTGTGCCATGTGGGTTGCCCCCTGGCCGGCTGGGGATCGAACTCATGCTGCAGAGGCTGCAAATTGCTTCATCGTGTGGTGCTTACCCCTTGCACCACCAGGGAGGCCCCTCCCTTATGCTGTTTTAAAAAAAATTTTTTTTAATATTTTTTTATATAATTCTTACATCATTTTTCATCTTTGTACAATGTATGCATTTTCATTTTGGTTATATTCCCCATACAATTGCACCCTCCCCTTATTTTGACTCTAGTTCTTCCTCTTCCCGCCCCTCCCTAATCCATCTCACCCCCCTAACCCTGTAGTGTGTCTCTGGTTTATAGTTGCTTGTTGATTTTGATTATTACTTTGCATTGATTAGTCTTTTTCCTGGTCTCTTATTTAGGTTTTCTAAATTCCTGCTATGAGTTAAAAAAAAAAAATTTTTTTAAATTAAATTATAACATATAGAAAAGTGCAAATATTTTAAGCATGTAATGTAGTGTTATAGCATGAAGTAATCATAACCAAAACTCAGATTAAACAGCAGAACCTCACTGGCTCCTAGAAACCATCCCCATGCTTCCTCCTCATTGCTTCTCTTTCCCTCCTTGCAATGGTGGCTACTCTAAATCATAGATTAGTTTTCCATGGTTTTGAACTTTATATAAAATGGAATTACTCAGTATGGTTTCCTTTTTGTCTGACTTCTTTTGTTCAGCAGTATGCTCAGGAGATTCATTCATGCTGTAGGGCATAGGTGGGAGTGGGCTATGGGAGGATCTTTTCTTCCTAATTTTATTGCCACATAGTCCTCAGTTTTATGATCTTTCTTCTTATACTTTCTTCTTAAAAATCGTGTTTTCTAGTTCTGGCTACTTAAAGGCTAAAATACAGGCAATCTTGTAGCAAAAGGCTATGTAATCTTTTCATTTTATAGTGACAGGAATCAAAGAAATGGCAGATTCTTGTTCTGGGGCAGGAAATATACAAGATGTGCCTGAGAGGTCTGGTCTTACCTGAATTCAAGGAAGCTAATAAAAACTTATATTCAGGGCCTCCCTGGTGGTGCAAGGGGTTAAGATGCAGCCTATGAGGCTGTCTGCAGCCACTGCAGCATGGATTCAATCCCCTGCCAGGGAGCTGCCCACATGGCGCAGCAGACCTCTCCTGACTCGCCCACTGCATCTCTCAGCAGTGTGTTTCTGTCAGTCTGCCTGTTCTGTTCTCCACTCTGTCTCTGGTGAATCCTCTGACCCCCCCACACCTCTGGCCTGTACCCCAGTTCTTGTATGCATAGATAAATAAATCTTAAAAAAAAATTATGTTCAGTGCTATGGAAAGATCTCTGATAGAACTTGCAGGGGTCAACATGGGGTAATTTGACCCATAAAAAAGGGGAAATATTTACAGTTGATTGCAATATATTAACTCTATAGTTCATATTGATATTAAAAGAAATAACTCATTGGACACTTTTTGAAGATGCTAGGGGACCACCACATTATTTGGAAAACTTAAATGACGGAAAGAATCCATCTAGTCTTTCCCCCAGAATGTTCTGAGGTGAACAATTACTTGATGAGGGAAATTTATTTATAGAAGCATGCCAACTAATAAATAGGAGGGGTGATTGACATTGAATATCACCATTTTTCATCTTCCTGTAAAATATGGGTCTAGGCAATGAAGCCATCAGGAAAAGCTGATGAGGCACTTTATAGAAGATGGATCAGCTTAACCCTCTGAACATTGTTAATATCACTAAAAAGAGAGAACCATTCATTATAGGCATTCTGGTGTGTGTACCTCCTATTGCAATTTACCACATATGAAGTATTCCACCCCCACCTCAACTGAACCTGAATTTGATTGAGCTGCTGGATTCTACTACCAGCTTTATTTTTTTTTTCTACTACCAGCTTTAGAAAGCAAATGGAACAGGTTAAAAGATACACAAGGATGCAATCAGCAAAACCAAGACTGTGGGAAGCTCTGTAGGAGGAATGCCTAAGGACTTATGACCTGATTTCTTCCACAGATAAATTGCAAAAGAAAAGAAGGGGAAAGAGAATTTATAGACTAGAGGACACTTATTGGTCAATACAATATGTGGACCTCATTTGGGTTGTAATTTGAGCACATTGACTATAAAAAAATTATGAAATCCTAATTTGGAAATCCTTACACTAACTTGATATTTGATACTAAGGAATAAATTTTGAGGTATGATAATATATAAAATATAAAGTCCTTCTCTTTTAGACATATCTACTGATCTAGTAGCAGAAGAAAATGTGTAATGCGTGAGATCTGCTTCACAATTATTTAGTGAGAGAGAAAGTATAGTTGAAACAAGGCTAGCTTGATGATGGTTGAAGCAGTGATGGTTATATGAAATTCTGTCTATTTGATATATGTTTGAAATTTGCCTTTATAGATGGGAACATTATTTTTTTTTAAAGATTTATTTATTTATGTATATAAGAGCTGGGGTACAGGCCAGAGATGGGGGGCAGTGAGAGGATTCACCAGACACAGAGTGGGGAGCAGAACAGGCAGATTGACCAAAGTACACTGCTGAGGGGAGCACAGGTGAGGCAGGAGAGGTCTGCTGCACCATGTGGGTTGCTCCCTTGCAGGCCAGGAATCAAACTCGTGCTGCAGAGTCTGCGGGTTGCTTCATAGTGCAGTGCTTAACTCCTTGCGCCACCAGGGGGGCCAATGGGAACATTATTTTGAGAAGACTTTCTAAATTGACTTTCAGATGCTGAAAAAATTTACATTACTATTTCATAATATAGGAGAATGCCTATTTCCATGCATCCTTTTCCTTAGGTCTTAGCAAAAATTCTGCTAATTTGATAGGCAAAAAGGCATTTTGTTGTTGTTTTTAAGGCTTAGTTTTAATTAGTAATTTTGCGGCTGCTTGCACCTCACAGGGCCCTTCATCTTCTCCAATCTCCAGAAATAATTTGCTTGTGCCTTGTTTTGCACCAAAGCAAAGCTGTATTCAGTAGCTCTGTGAACCTGACCTTACAAGGCAGTAAACTATTGGCCGAACATCTTTCTTGATTGCTGTTATCTTTCAACAGGCACGTTTTTCATTTCAGGCTATGACATTTCAGTGACTGTCAGTTTATTCTGTGACTGGGATAAATTCTGGAAAGAAAGTTGGAGTGAGGGCTTAACACAAATGATAGATGTTTCTTTATCCCCTTAGCAAAAAGGGTCCTGTTTTCAATGGTGGCAAAATTCTTTTGCAGCCTTATTCATCTATGCATCCCTTCCAGACCCAGAAACACGGTTCCCTTCTTTGTTTCTGAAAATGAGCATGTGTGACTCCCACACACTGAGAAGAAAATATGTGCACTGGTAATTGGTCTCAGTAGGAATCCAGGAGCATTCTGTTGTGTTTGCTGCTGTCCAGTGGAGTTTCATCTTTCACTTCTCAGATAAATTGTATCCTGAAATGCATAATACAGCTTCAGATATAATTACAGGCAGTGATATTAAGTGGGAAGGAAAAAGTGTACCATCAGTTTGACAAATTCTTTTCACTCCTACCGTGTTTTATTGTGCATGACAAAATGCACAGGATTAAAGTGTCTGTTTTTTTCTTTTCCTCTAAGTAAAATTGGCATAGTGCCCTACTGCTTGGCTAGTGCCTCAGGAGCCTTTGTGGTTTCCTTGTTGCTTGGGTATTCAAGGTGTGTGTCATGTTTACCTCCTCCATTGCCCTTCCTGAACAGTCCTTACTCCACAGGGGCCATTGTAATGTTGGGGGAAGAGCAGAACTTGGATTTCAATTCTGTGCTTAGGAACTATGTGGCCTCAGTGGATGTTAGCTATATGCCAGACATTCAGTACATGTCAGTTGAGTTTGAATTATTAACTAAACAAATCTATAGAACAAGTCTGTTGTGTTAATATCTATGCTATCTAGAAATATCTAGATATACACAGCTCTTAGCTACAAGTGAACCTCTTCACTGATTCTTATCCCTTTTCAACAATTGCTTCTGGTATGTGTTCCACTGCTTTGGCATGCAATTTTCAAGATACTGCTGAAGTGTTCAAGCCTTTCCTTTGCCCCAGTCTTTCAGAAGAGTTCCAGCATGGGGGAGGACAAGGTGGTTGGTACTATTTTAATGTCAGCTTCCTAAGCAGTGGCGAAAAGCCAGCATCAACCTTGCCTAACCACAGTTTCTAGCAGCATCTGTTGGGAAAATAAATGCATCACAGTTTCACAGGAGTAACTGAATTGCTGAATTCAGTCTCTCAGGCTGGCTCTGCAAAGAGATAAGGAATTTGTGAGGAGTAGAGGTGAATGAGATGCTTTGATTAGTTCAGTGTGTGATAACATTTACTACTGGGGCTGGCATAAATTTTAAGTGACTTAAAATAAAGGGTGATACGAAAACTGCTCTCGGAGACAGTAAATGCGAACTGAGTAGCTCTGTTGCAGTGAGAAGCTGATGAGGTTACACAGGAGAGGTGGCAAAGGCAGTTTCATTGCCAGATGTCCCCAGCTCTTTCCTTGAGGAGTCCTCACCTCAGTGAGCTTTTTATTCTGTTTTTGTTGAACCTGAAGCAGAAGCATCTCCAATAATTTTATCCTTCAATATAAAGCTCCTAAAAGGCCCTGAGCTCCAGGGGTGGAATTTCATGTAAATGTCTGAGCTCCTGGGTTAAATGAATGTGTGTTAAATATACATAAATAAATGTTATAAGCCAGTGGTGCTTCAATTTATAAAAGGAAACTGAAAGTCACTTGCCTAAACAAACAAAAACAACAGCAAAAACATGGATATGCTATTTGGGGCAACTGATTTTATCTGCTTTCTGGAGCCTAAGAGTTTCAAATGTTGGGTGATGGTTGTTAACTGCCATAGCAGTTCAGACTAAAACATCCATGATATTGTTTCTATATAGAACTCAAGAAATTCTTAGACTTGGATGAACACTTGAAAAAGAATGTTTCTTCACTTGAAATCAGGGAAATGCAAATCAAAACTGCAATGAGATACATTTCGCACCAGTGAGAATGGCACATATTAAAAAAACTAGCAACAACAAATGTTGGTGAGGATGTGGAGAAAAGTGGCAAACTGGCCCAACCACTATGGAAAGCTGTGTGGAGATTTCTCAACCTACTAAACATAGGGCTTCCATGTGATCCAGCAATTCCACTCCTAGGTATTTACCCAAAGGACACAGAAACATTAATTCCAAAGAGCACCTGCACTCCTATGTTTATAGCACTATTTATAATAGCTATTAGCACTTAATAGTTTTAGCACTATTTATAATAGCTAAGCTTTGGAAACAACCCAGATGCCCCAAAATAGATGACTGGATCAAGAAGATGTGTTACATATACACAATGGAATATTACTCAGCATTCAAAAAAGATAAACATGGGCCTCCCCGGTGGCGCAGCGGTTGAGCGCTGGGTTGCGAAGCTGCCCGCGGCCTCTGCGGCGCCGGTTCGATCCCCGGCTGCTCCCCGGCCACCGGAGGAGGGTCCCACATGGCGCGCAGACCTCTCCTGCCGCCCGCTGCTCCCCTCAGCAGTGTGCTTCGGTCCTTCTGCCTGCTCTGCTCTCCGCTCTGGCTCTGGTGAATTCTCTCACCCTCCCGCGCTTCTGACTGTACCCAGTGCATGTATAAACAAAAACAAAGAAAGAAAGAAAGAAAGAAAACATGCCTCTATATAAAAAAAAAAAGATAAACACATGCAATTTGCAGCAACATGGATGGTGCTGGAAGGGATCATGCTCAGTGAAATAAGCCAGAAAGAAAAAGAAAAATACCGGATGGTCTCACTCATAGCAGGAATCTAGAAAACCTAAATAAGGGGCCAGGAAAATGAATAACTATAAGAAAGAAAAATCAAAATCAACAAACAACTATGAACCAGAGACACACTATGGGAGGGCAGGGAAAGGAGGGATTGGGGTCAAAATAAGGGGGTTGCAATTGTATGGGGAATATAAAAATAAAATTTTAAAAAAAAAGAAAAAGGATGTTTCTGCAAATAGCAGCAGAATTCCTTTTGATGCCTAAAGGAATTGATGTCTTTTCCCAAAGGGCCAAATATCTTTCCACAAACTAATCTTCATTAAGTACCTACATGTTCATAACTGTTTGCTAAGGTTGTAGAGGAAGTACATGATGTCATCTTGGTCCTCAAAGAACTTATGGTAATAATAACCTGTTATTATGAATACTGAGCACTTACTAAATGCTAGATACTCTACTACTGACCTCATGTACATTGTTTCATTTAATCCTCACAAAACCTAGGAATTCTGTATTACCATGTCCATTTTATAGATTAAAAAAAGACCTGAGGTTCAGAGACATGTATTAACTTGCTAAATAGTTGGGGCTAGAATTTTAACCAATTTTGTCTGACTCCAAACCCCATGGTCTTGGAGGTGCAGATGGAGAGGCAAGATTCATTCATGTGAAAATTCATGCTAACTGAACATTAGACAGTGTTTGGCAGTGCGTCCTAAGATCTAAGGGATAGCTAATGTGTAAGATATCAGAATCAAGATTTTAAAAGGTATTGGCAGACTGGAAGAACAGAAAAGTAATAAAATAAATTTACTGGAGAAATAAAATAAAATGCAAAAATTATGCATTTAAGCAAAAACCAGTTATCTAAGTCCTCAGCAGGAGAAAATGGTTTAATAGCGGTCTGTGGAGGGACAGAAAAAAGAACTGAGACATTTTAGTTATTTGCAGATTCAGAACCGACCAGTTGTAGATCAGTGGCTGTCATACAATCTGATGCTGTATTTATAAAAATCTGGACTCCACTGGGAGATAGTGAAGACAACAAGATGATGCGGGACCTGGAAATGGGGCCATGTGAGAAATAATCAAATGAGTTAAGGTCTTGAAATATATGGTCTTGAAATATTTGAGGAAATTTGTTCCTGTGGCAGAAGAATTCAACTCATTCTAACTCAAGAGGAAAGTGGTAGGTCCTTGTCAATGCTTGGAAGGTAGCCACTGGGAGATCTTGACTCGACAGAAATCATCACTGAACTATCCCAACATGACTTGGCTGCTGTGGGAGGGGATGAAGTGTTGAAGCAGAGGCTGAATGATATTGTGGATGGGATTCTGTGACTCCAGGTGCTACAGGAGGAGAGCAGAGCAGAGAGTTGGGGGAAAGGGGAGAGATATATCTGTTAGAGATGGATCATAGAGAAACTGGAACATTTAGAAGATTGGGGAGGGAAGAACATTCAAGCTGAGGAAAACAACATATGGGCAGATGAAAGAAAAAAGGAAAAGACTTTGTTTATTGATAGGAAAGGGACATAGCTTCAGCATGACTTATGGTGCTCATTGGGCCTTGTAGAAGAGAACTGTTAACCATTGAGTTTTACTAGTCGTGTGTTGCATGTGAGAGTGAAGGAGTTGAAGATACATCAAATCTTCAGTGCAAAGGCAGGTGGGGCACCCATCCAAAACCTACCTTGAGTGAGGTTGAGACTAATGATACCATAACTTGCACAAAGAGTATTTGGAAAGTTAAGTACTTACTTATTTGAAGTCCCCAGGGAGACAGGGCTGACCTTTCAAGCAGGTGTGAGATGATTTGCAAGAGCAAGGAAAGCTGTGTCAGGCTTTATTGGGGTTATGGATTGGGGTCAGTATCCAGGCTCCTGACATGCAGTCAGGGGTTTGTAAGGTTCAAAACTCCAGACTTCCTCATCAGCTTGTCCAGATGTGGGGCAGGACCAGCAAAAATGAAGACAGACTCTTTGCTGCAGCCTATCATTGGAAATAACTTCTCCAGAACCTTCAAGGGAACTAGTGCAAAGAATGTCTTCCACTAAAACTTTGTATTGTGTGTGTATGTATCAGCTCGCTGGCCTTCAGCATGTGCTAACTTCGTGATTAAACTTTATCCAGGCCTCATTACCGGTGCATAACCAGGTATTACCTGCAATTGAGAGTGTGGATGGCTCCGACCCTTTGGCAACTCTGCAGAATCCTATGAGTAGACTGGATGCCAAAGAGGAGGAGGAGGAAGAAGAGGAGGAAGAGACTGAGGAAGACGAGGAAGATGAGGGGGAGGACACAGACCTGGATGACTGGGAGCCAGACCCGCCTCGGCCCTTCGACCCGCATGACCTATGTAAGTGAGAGCTGTTCCTTGTGTGGGTGCATGAGCGGGGCCGAAGTTCATGTTGCCCAGGGGCTTCCTGGCTGCAGACGTGGTGTGCACTGTCCCACGCAGTCCTCACAGCCTTTGAGCAGGCACATCCGTGTTCTGGTGTGCTGGTGAGCTGAAGGCGGACTGCTCAGCATCACACAGGGCTGTGCGGCAGGTCAGCCATTGAGTCCAGGCCTCTCTGATACCAGGACTCCAGCTACCAAACCACTGTGCTGAGTGTGTCCAGTCCTGGGATATGCAGCCACTTCAGCTTTAATGATTGTGCTTTGTGACATGACTGCTCTTCACCGTAACTTTTAAAAATGCCGCCTTTATCTCAGGCACTAGCACATCACTTTTTCTAACTCATTTAATGTCTCCACAGTCTTTTTTTTTTTTTTTTAAGATTGATTTATTTATACAAGCATTGGGTACAGGCCAGAAGCATGAGAGGGTGAGAGAATTCACCAGAGACAGCGGGGAGCAGAACAGGTAGAAGGTCCGAAATACACTGCTGAGGGGAGCAGCAGGCGAGACAGGAGAGGTCTGCCATGCCGTGTGGGTTTCTCCCTGCCTGGCAGGGAATCGAACCGGCACTGCAGAGGCTGCGGACAGCTTTACAGCGCTGTGCTCAACCCACTATGCCACCGGGGGGGGGCCCACAGTCTTCTGATGTAGGTAGTTTCCACAAGGTCATGCTCACTTGGGGTGAGAGTCAAGTGTCAAACTCAGGTGACCTGACCCTGTGTGTCAGGGTCAACCACAATATCCACAGCCCTTTGTGTTCCCTGCTTGTGGGCTCTGGGGCTCCTGCTTCCACCCCCGCCACGTCAGTGTGCTTGTTTTCCATGCTTCCACAACCAAATTCTTATCTCATTTACTTGAATTACCGAGGCTCTTCAGAGCATATGTGGTTTGGTCATGTTTTTCCTGGCACCTTCTATGAGGTGGTGGTAAAACCTGTTTGCATGGGGCCAGTGTTCAGCTTCACATCCAATCCTGAACCCATAGAGAATTCCTTTGTTTTGCTTTTCTTTGAATGTGTGAGTTTTTTTCCTTTCTTTTTTAAAAAAAGATTTTATTTATTTATTTTTGCATAGAAGAACTGGGGTGCAGGCCAAAGGTGTGGGAGGTGAGAAGATTCACCAGAGACAGAGTGGGGAACAGAACAGGCAGATCTACTGAAATACACTGCTGAGGAAGAAACAGGAGAGGTCTGCTGCACCATGTGGGCTAGCCCCCTGGCCGGTGATAGTGCTGAGATTTAAGTTTTCAAGGTAGCTCCTTAGTCAATAGGCAGTCACTTCATCTAATAAGTATTAATACACAACAGAGATCTTTCCATTATTGGAGAATTGTAGAGATCAAAAATCCAAGTCATCACACAGCCAGATTGGGATAAAATATGATTGTTTAATAAATTTGTTGAGGCTCGTGAGTGTGATCTGTGGGTCGTCTAATCACTTTTCTCTGTTTTGTGTCTGTCCACATTCAGTTCTAACAGCTACTGTACAGATGGGCACTACTGGGAGGAGGGAGTGATTGTGAATGTGAATGGTTAGTGAAACTGATCACTCCTACAGGGAGCTAGAAATACACGTCCTGTGAGGTCGTGTCATTTAAGTGCATGAAGGCTGGGATGTTGAATTCATCCCTTTGAACTTTATCCTCACACAGTGTCCATCGATACCTCAAACTGTATAGCACTTTGTTTGAGTCAGACAGGCCCAGACAATGAGGCTTCTATGACTCCCTTTGAGGGAGCAGATTAAAGAATATTGTCAGTTTTTTTTTAAATACCTTTTGGGGTAATTTATATACTATAAGATTCACCTATTTTGTCTCAGTAGATTTTGTAGCATTTAATCTAATAAGCTCTTCTTTTTTCTCTTCTTTTTATAATTGACTTGTAAATTTAGCGGCCACTAGTCAAATTACTATCCAGTAGAGAAAGAAGTCACAGCCTGCATATTATTTTTGGCACGTATATGCTAATAATTCTGCCTGATTTTAGAGGAAAATGACAGGGCTTTATTGGTCTATGAAAGCTGATGTATTACAATCAAATGGGTGGTGTGACCCTAGGACTTCACTTAATTTTGGCTTTAAAACTTAAATTTGTGGATTTTTCAGGTTAGAACTTATTACCTGAGATAAGTGAAGCTGGAGTTTGACTTCAAAATTTTTGCTCTTTTGCAGGGTGTGAGGAGTGTAATAATGCACATTCTTCAGTGTGCCCAAAGCATGGCCCCTTGCACCCTATCCCCAACCGGCCGGTGCTCACCAGAGCCAGAGCCAGCCTCCCTCTGGTCCTCTACATTGACAGGTTTCTGGGGGGCGTGTTCTCCAAAAGACGCATTCCCAAACGCACCCAGTTTGGTCCTGTGGAGGGACCCCTCGTCAGAGAGTCCGAGCTGAAAGACTGTTATATTCATCTAAAGGTAATTTATGATTTATCATAGTTCATACTTGTTCTTAGTGGTTTTTAAAGGAAAACACATTTTCCTACTGAGTTTCTTGATTCAATTTCGTGCACCTTGTTTGGTAATATTATTCTTTCTCTGCTTAATTTGTTTTAAGTGAAAACTTTTTTTCTCCTACCAATGAAATGGAGATCACCTGAAACTGTAGTTTCAGGGCATTGCCCCAGGGCATTAGATGATTAATTCTAGCGTAAAAATGGTGTAGTTGTCAGGGACTGTATTAGTTTGTCAGGGCTGCCAAAACAAATTATCAAAGACTTGGTAGCTTAAACATCAGACATTTATTTTCTCACAATCTGGAGGCCGGAAGGTCAAGATAAGGGTCTGGGCAGGGGATAGTTTCCTCTGAGACCTCTTGCCTTGCCTTGCAGATGGCTGCTTTCTTGCTGCCTTTGCATGTGGTCATCCTTTGCTGCAAAGTTGCCCCTGGTGTCTCTGTTTCCTAACCTCCTCTTGTTAGGACGCCAGTCAGATTGGATTAGGACCCACTCTCATGAACTTGTGTTAACTTAATCACCTCTTTTGAAAATCCCTGCCTCCAAATGCAGTCACATTTTCAACTTTGAGGGTGTTAGGGCTTCACCATATGAATGTGAGCTACACAATTCAGCACTTAGGCTGTGACAACTTAAAAAAACAAACAAACAAACAGATTTGACTGGAACATAAGGAAACTTATGTAGACTCATGTCATCTGCTAAATGCCAGTGCTGCTTTCAGGAAACACACCTTTTAATTTTGAAACAGCTCTCTCCTGTTGACTCTTGTTAATGAGCAGTTCACTGTATGGTTAATGTTCATACTGATATCTTTTCCTTACTTTTGGTGCTTTTGCTCTTTTCCAACCTGCTTTGCTTTTTTAAAAATTGCCTGCTTCTTGAAGAACCACTCTGGAATACCAGGAAGGGACAGAAGGAAGGGAAACTATTTGGGGTTTGTTTTTTTGAGAAATCAGCTGCTGTTATGGGGGATTTTCTTTGGTGAATGCTCAAGATCTCCAAGAAAGAATATTACTTTGTAAAAAGAAATACCTGTCACCAGCTTATACATTATAAATAAATGCAGTTGAATCCCAAAAGAAGTGAGTTTAATGAAATGGAGAGTATTTTGCTTGCATTTTCTGTTTTATTTGCAGATTAAAAAATATGTTAGGTAATAATGAAACATCAACTGAAACTATAATCAGGTTGCTAGGTTTTGCCAGGTAATTCTCCTACAGGTGAGTCTTTTATAAGTATCCTTTTCCTTGATATTGAACACGATGTAATTTCAGTATCTTTTTAGATACAAAGGGAAGAATCAGGATATATGGGTAATTTAAGGAGCAGTATTTCCTGTGTTATGACATCAGATGTGGGGTGTGTATGTGTGTGTGTGTGTGTGTGTGTGTGTGTGTGTGTGTGTATGACTTTTTACTTTCTCTTTGGCTGCAGGTTTCTCTTGATAAAGGAGACAGAAAAGACAGGGACTTGCATGAAGACCTGTGGTTTGAGTTGTCTGATGAGACTCTTTGTAACTGGATGATGTTCGTACGTCCAGCCCAGAATCACCTGGAGCAGAACCTGGTGGCTTACCAATATGGCCACCATGTATATTACACAACGATAAAGAATGTGGAACCCAAGCAAGAACTGAAGGTACAGAGCTGGGGTTAGGGTGCCTTTGCTAGGAATAGTGATTGTTAATGCTTTTCTTAGTCTTTTTACCCCTTAGAAGGGATTCTTACAAAAATGGCCTTTTCCTTATATTTTTACTTACTTTTTGAGTGGATGCTATATCTGGGCATCTATAGTAATCCCATAAACAAGCTAGCTGATATTTGGGTCTACCAGAGTTCCACACGAAGACCTATGACTATAAGTAAGGAAATAGTTCTTTTGGGGAGCAGTACTTTTGATGGAGTGATGGAAGATGGGGTGATTTAACATCATTGACACACTCTAACGAAAAATTAGTTGGGAAACAGGTGATCTTGTGAAAGTGGAATTCTAATGTATGGGCAAGATTTCCTTGTTTTATCAGAATGTTTCATTTTACCTAAAGAATACTATGCATTGAATTCTGATTTCAGGGATCTATTCTTCAGAGATAACTATCTGTCGAAATGTGTCTAAATATTAAGTCTTGGGCCTCCCCGGTGGCGCAGCAGTTGAGCGCTGGGTTGCGAAGCTGCCTGTAGCCTCTGCAGCGCCAGTTCAATTCCCGGCCACCGGTGAGGGTCCCACATGGCGCGCAGACCTCTCCTGCCGCCCGCTGCTCCCCTCAGCAGTGTACTTTGTCCATCTGCCTTCTGCTCTCCCCTCTGGCTCTGGTGAATTCTCTCACCCTTCCGCGCTTCTGACTGTACCCAGTACTTGCATAAATAAATAAATAAATAAATCTTTAAAAAAATAAATGTAGCCCTAAGCCTTAAAAAAAAAAAAAAATTAAGTCTTGATGTCATAATAAAAATTCTGCTATGATTCTGCTGTGATAGGAAATGGCCAAAAGAGGGGTCAGAGGACTCTGTATGTTCCTGATAGAAGTGACAAGTAGGTGACGATGGTCCTGTCAGCACGGCAGCACTGCATTGCTTGCTGCCTCAGTAAAAGTGAGAAGAAGAGAGCTCTTCACGAGGAGAAAACACCTAGACTTTGTTCCAAATCTGCACAAAACCCACATCTTTTAATCATCAACTATATAACCCATAAATCCAAGTGAAAATGTGTAAAAATAGATTTTCACACCACCTAGCCCAGTAAATTCTTAATAAGAAAAAACTAGAGTACTTCTTAATGGTGGAAGATTATTGTATCTTTTTCTAATTAAAAAATTTTTTAAAATTTATTTTTGCATAGAAGAACTGGGGTGTAGGCCAGAGGTACAGGGGCTGAGAGGATTCAACAGAGACAGAATGGGGAGCAGAACAGGTGAATTTGCTGAAATCCACTGCTAAGGGGAGCAGCAGGCCAGACAGGAGAGGTGTGCTGCACCATGTGGGTTAGCTTCCTGGCCAGGGATCAAACTAGGCCATCACAGTGATAACTCTGAGACTTAACCCCAAGCCACCAGGGAGGCCCAGGTCATCTTATCCTTAAAGCAGTAAGTAGACCTGTAGAGGGAAAGACAGACAGGAACAATTAAATAAAAATCTAATATTTCAGCATAATGAACAAGTGAAACAACAGATAAAAAGGAAGCAACAGAATCATTGTAATACACATTTTAAAGTTGAAATATAAAGACAGAATTTGTACACTGCTATCCTCATTAAATCCTAGGGTCAGGTGGACAAATGCCAGGAGTAGACTTTATTTGGAGGAAGATTTAATAATAATGTTAAAAAATTTGTTTTAGCATTGATAATTTTAAAAACCCTTAAAATAGCTGTGAATTGCTATTTTGTTAAATTAGCAAAAATAAATGGATATAGTACAATGAATGTGAGAGTTTAAAAAAAAACATTCAGTACAGAATTACAAAATTTTGCAGACTATTTTTGGCAACTTACAGCAAAAATATTCTTGGCTGAGTAAGCCAATCCTTGAAACCCAGTCCTCCTTGAAAGTTAGTCTAAGGAAACAATTATAAACAACGATAGGGCTTAGACATGTTAGAATTTTGTAATACCATATTTTTAACTTATCTTTTTTTAGTCTTTTTAAATTTTCCAGTTTTTTATTCTCTTCTTTTTACTGTTGGCAATCTTAATGAGAATTCCTGCTGGGTGATCACATCAGCTTTGAATTACTTTGAAATATATTCTATTTATTCTGAGGAAGATGGCAGTTTCCCTCCCTGCCCCCTCATTATGTTGCTTGACAAGTGTTAACAACCATGGGGTGTCAATAGGGGGCAGAACTGAATGAAGTGAGAATAGTACAAAAGGCTTGCACAAGTGGGTGCAGGAACAATGAGGAAGCAGTTAGAAGTGCATTATGGGGCCTCCCTGGTGGCGCAATGGGTTAAGACACAACCTATGAAGCTATCCGCAGCCACTGCGGATGAGTTCAATCCCCGGCCAGGGAGCCACCCGTATGGGCAGCAGACCTCTCCTGTCTCGCCTGCTGCTCCCCTCAGCTGTGTATTTCAATCACTCTTCCTGTTCTGTTCCCCACTCTGGTGAATTCTCTTACTCCCCCACACCTCTGGCCTGTACCACAGTTCTTGTATGCATAAATAAATAATCCTTAAAAAGAAAAAGAAGTACATTATGGCAGTGACTAGAATGCTCTGGGTTGTGAGACCCATTCTGATTTCTGAAATGTGAAAATATGAAATAGACACATATTGGAAATATGGAATTGAGTAGAATTTATATTTGCAAGATGATAAAAATCCAACCAACAGGATTGTGATTAAGTAAATTACAGAATGTAGATGCCATAGAAATTATTCCATAGTTAAAAATAAATGTTTTCAATATAAATATTTCCAATGTAAATCTATATTTCCATATCGTTAATGTTCCATAACAGTTATGTATGATTAATTCACTTAGTGATTAATGTGTTGAACTCCTACAGTTACTAGGAAAAGTGAGATTGGTTTCCCTATGTTTAGAGAATTTATATTGTAGAAGGGAGATGGGTGGAAAGATGTAAATGCAAATATTGAATGTCGTAAATGCTACAAAGGAAATGTAAAAGGAAATAACAGGAAAAGGGGCCAATTTGGGTGTGATGGATAGGGAAGGCCTTGCAGAAGATACATCTTTAGGCTGAGAACTGTGGAATAAAGGGGTCAGTGATGTAGATGGGTGAGGGGAGGGGTGAAGATGAAGAACCCATCTTTCCCACTGGTGAAACAGCAAGGGCAGAGATTGAGGTGGGAAAGAACTTGGCATACTGCCAGCTGGGCCTTTTGGCTGAAGGGCAGGCAAGGGAGTGTGGTAAGAGCTTAATTGCTTAGGGAGGTAGGGGCAGATCACGGAACCCTTTGGAGACCATCCTGGAGCACTTCAGGTTTATCATAAAATGAGAAACTGTTGCTGCTTTTAAGCTAGGGAATGACGAAATCTGATTGTGTTTTAATAAGACCACTCTGGGTTGGCAGAGGCAAGAGTGTAAAGAAAGGTCTTGTTAGCAGGTCAGGTAGAACTCCAGGCACCTGCTCATCTTGGCACGCATCCAGGTGAGAGAAGTAGAGATGGAGAACATCTGAGCAATCAGTAGTTCTTGCTGAAGGATTATGGAAGAAAACTGGGAAATCAAGATACCCTTGAGGTTTCAAGTCTGAGCAATTGGGTGGAAGTAAGGTGTTCATTGAGATGGCTAGGAGAGGCAGGGGTGTGATAAGGGAAAGGTCTAGAATTCAGTTCTGGATATTTGAGCAATTTGTAAAACATTCAAAATATCAGGTAAGCGGAAGCAGGTACATAGAGGGAATAGAGAGGAAGGAGGGTCTGGGATGGAGGGTCTTGGGAGCCTTTAGCACAGAGTTGGTTGGAAATGGGTGGAGTTAAAATAAGGAAAAATAAGAATGCTCTGGACTAGGACTAACCTTTGAAGACCACCAAAATTTAGAATCAGGGAGAGGAAAAAGAGCCAGACGAGTCAGTCACTGGGCTAGGAGGAAGACACTCAGCAGGTGGTGGCAGCATTTGACATACTTGGTGATCCTAGTGAAAGTTATTTGGTGGCATGTTGGTGTGGAAGCCACTGGGATTATAGCTGTGTAAAAACCTCTGTTGAAATACAGATTAAAAAAAAAAAAACAGAAGAGGCTGTTTATTTAGATGAAGAGACTATAAATGTAATCTCTTGTGGAGTTGTTCTAATAACAAAAACTTTTTTTTAAAGGAAAAATCATGCTGTGTTTCTTGGCAAATGAATTTCATGACTGGCCATCAGCAAACTGATGTTAAAGGGGTCAGTTCACACTGTGGGGTGTTTTTTTGTTGTTTGTTTTTTTGTGGGGAGTGGAAAAGCCTGAATTGTTTTTGTAAGCAGGATAAAGAATTTAAGCATGCTAGGAACACCTGGTGCATCCTGTAGTTCTTGATGATCTGTTTGGTTCTTGCAGGTTTGGTACGCTGCATCCTATGCTGAGTTTGTGAACCAGAAAATTCATGACATTTCTGAGGAAGAAAGGAAAGGTGGTTGACTTTTTAAAGATTTTATGTTTTCTATATGAATTCTAAATTGCATGTATTCAATATGTAACCTCTAATTCTTCCATCTCAATGTATTTAAGAGGCTTTTCCAGTAGGTTTTTTAGAGCTGCACATCTCTGTCAAATTCTAGGATCAAATGACAATGACATATATTTACATTTCTTCCCTGAGTACAGGAAAATAGCACTTAATTTAATGAAAACCTCCAAATGCTAAATTAGAACCTGGATTAGAGGATGATCCTATCTGGTTGTGATCGCTGAGGACATAGCAAGGCAGGCAGGCGTTGACAGTCTTTGATGGAAATGTTATCTAAGTGTAATCTGCTTACAGAATTATCAGAGCAAGTGTCAATAGCCTGAATATTCAGAGTGGACATACCTGTGGAACCTGCACCCAGATCAAGATACAGAGCATGACTAGTGCCCCAGAGTCTCTTGTGCCCACTTCTGACTCCCTCTTACTCCCAAGTATGACTTGGCTCCTGACTTCTAAGACCACAGATATGAGATGCTTGTTACTGACAATTATATCAATAGAATTATATATGTACACTTTTAGTGTGTGGGCATATTTTGCTCAACATTATGTATGTGAGATTCATCCCTTGTTCATTCTCACTGCTGTTGGGTGTTCTGTTGTGTGAATGCACCACAGTTCATGTACTGTAGCTGAAAATTTGGGTTGTACAGTGCAATGCTCACCCTAACCCCCTGGAGCTAGGTCGCAGTCTACAGGTTAAGGGCAGTCACCAGCGTCAAGCTCTGGAGTTCCCATACTTCCTGCACTTTGACAAGCTAGTTACAATTTAAGGAGTCCCCTTACCCTTTTGTTTGATAATTCTCGAGGTGACTCACAGACCTCAGAAAAGTGTTGTACTTACCATTACAGTTTTATTTAAAGGATACACATGAGGGCCAGCCAAATGAAGAGACTCACTGAAGGCAAGATTTGGGAGGTCCATAGATGGTGTCACCTCTTTGGCACACTGATGTAAGATTACCAGTCAGGAAAGCTCATCTGAGCTTCAGTGCCCAGAGGCTTTATTGTGGCACCATTACTTGGGCATGACCAATGGACTCATTGGCCCTGTGATGGCACTTACCCTACAGCTTCTGCTCCCCTTCCTGAGTGATATCACCTGGCTCAAAGCCCCAATCCTGCAGTCATTGGTTGGGTTTCTTACGCAGACAACTCCCATCCAGAGTCCTCTCATTAGCCTAAACTCAGGTCTGGTCAGAGACCACCATAAATGGTAAAGACACTCTTATCACTTGGGAAATTCCAAAGATTTAGAGGTTATCTCCCAGGAACCAGGGACAAGACCCAGCCCAATCTATTATTTGACAGGGTTGTTTCTAGATTTTGGATATTATGAAGAATGCCACTGTGAACATTCTTACACATGCCTTTAGTGAACCTATGTGCATGTTTTGGTGGGACTCAGAGTTGGAGTTGAGTTGTTGGGTCACAGGCTATGCATACAGTCAGCTTTAATAAACCGCTGGACATTTTGTTAAAGTGATTGTATTGGGCATTGATTTTTCAAGTTGTTAGTGATAAAATGCACCTCAGATTATGATTATTATTGGATCTGTATTAGTATTTATCTGAATACAAATTTCCATGGTAGTATTTTTGTCTTTCCAATGTGGAGAGGTTGTATGCTGGGGGGTGTGTGTGTGTATGTGTGTGTGTTGGGTGGGAGAGAGTAGTATAATAGTACAAGGGTATTTGTTCCTTTGATGTCATACATGAATATGTAAGAAAATAAGATTCTAATTACCACCTTTCTGTCAAACGTTTGCCTTTGCTTTTGTAACAAAGTAACAATGTAGATGCAGCTGCTATATATTTATAAACATATGAGATGAGAATAATTTTGATGATGGCAGCCAAGTGCTATTCTAATGGTTATGCATAAAATAAGAATGAGGCTTTAATTACAATCAGGTGGGAATACGTGGGCATATGGGATTGAGTGCTTTTCCAGTGGTGTTGATGTGCCATGCTAGTGTAGTTTCTTCGTGTCTCTGGTCATGATGAGTCTCTTCTGCAGAATGGGTCAGGTGGGATGGGCAATTTGAGTCTTATTGGTGTTATTGATCATCAGCCTTTGTGATTTCTCTCCTGTGACTATAGTTCTTCGAGAGCAAGAGAAGAATTGGCCCTGTTACGAATGTAACCGCCGATTTGTAAGCTCAGAGCAATTGCAACAGCATCTCAATACTCATGATGAGAAACTGGATGTGTTTAGCAGGTATGAGGAGGGGGATAATTTCACAAGTTTATTTTTTAAAAGTCCAGAGTTATTTCTGAACGGTCTATAAGGTAGTGAGCATTGGGGTGTGTGTGTGTGTGTGTGTGTGTGTGTGTGTGTGTGTGTGTGTGTGTAGTAGTAGTAGTAGTAGGTAGGTAGGTAACCAGAGAGGTTATCTATTACTCCCTGGTCCTCTTCTTCAGCATTATCATTATGAATGGGAGATCCTTTCACCTTAGTTAAATATCCCTTATCTAGAGATTTTGAAAGAGGAATTCTTGAGATAGCAAACGACTTCGAAATAATTTACATTTTTGATTTCCAATTTTTTTTCAGTAATAGAACTCATTTATCAAGCTAAATTCTGTGTTTATTTTCACTATATAACAAAGATAGATGAAGAAGACTCATTCAGGAATGGGGGCGGCAGGAACTAGGTCAGGTAGGGCCTTATGTGTGAAGGTAGGATTTTATCTTAAGTAGGATGAGAAGTCTTTCAAGGGTTTTGATCAGGGAGTATTGTGAATCATCACTCTGGGTAAAAATAAAAATATCACATTAGCTAATATTGGAGCAAGAATGAAGACAGGGAGTCCAGTTCGAAGCTATTTCAACAGTTTAGGTGAAGAATGACAGTGGCTTGCAATAGGGTAGTAGAAATGGGACATGTGTACATTTGTCAACTTTTATAGGATGTGAAAGAGGTGGTGGTGAGAAGTATCATTTAGGGAGGCAGGAAAACAGATGTTCTAGAGGAGCACTGTACAGTTGCCTGCAACATGAAGAGCTCACTTGAGGTTCATGGTCATGAGATTAGAGCCAAACCACCAGCATGGCTGTGTGCCATTTTCCAGCTGCATTCATTGCACCACAATTCTATTAAAAGAAATTGGAGACAATTAGGAAAATTTGAACTTTGACTAGATTTAACACTACTAAGTGGATAGCAGTTTTTTTAAGGTATGATAATGGTGTTGAGGAGTATGCGTGTGGTGGTAGTGGCGGGGGGGGGTCATAAGAATATAGAGGGAACAAACTTGACCATGAGTTAGTAAATGTTGAAATTGGCTTCATTATGTTATTCTCTACATTTGCTTGGGTTCAGGATTTTCCACAATTAGAATCTTTTAAAAGTTCCTGGGGAAAAAAACCCATAACTTTTGTTTAATGCCTAAATAGGTGAGTGGAAAAATAAAGTATGATCTGATTAAAGTATACTCATCTCACACACACATCTTCTAAAAGAGGTTTTAATGACATACTTTCTGAATTCTTTTTACTAAGGAATTTTTGATTATTAGAAGTCCAGGCAAAGGAACTGACATTTATTTGGTGTTTACTAGATATGTTGTGGAATAATTGAATTAGAAATTTGTTCAGACTTTCCAGAAGCTTCTAGTAAAACAAGAAAGTGCTGTTGAATCTAGCCATATTTCTAAAAAGGAATATGAGGTGAGGCAAGGGGAAGGAGGAAAGATTGGGATCTTGTCTCTCAGAACACATGCCAGAGCTTAGCGTGTTCTGTCCTGTCTGCATTTCTCATGTCATTTCAGAGATGTGTTTATGCTTTAGAATTCTTGGTAGCAAATGGCATCATGCTTTGAATTTCAAAAGCTCCTCATCTTTTTTAAAAAAACATTTTAATATTTGAGATATCTAGAGGGGAATGGTGAGAAATTTAGAAAGCATGTATTAGCAAAACAGTTCTATTAGAGAAATGAATTGGGTAAAGTAATACAGTGAGAGAAAATCAAGATTTCAGGATCACTTAGGGCAATATTTGTTACAGAGTATTATGCAACCATGACCATTATTTATAACCCAAATCTCTTGTCCCCAGAGCAAGAGGCCGAGGAAGGGGACGAGGCAAGAGGCGATTTGGCCCAGGTCGAAGGCCAGGGCGTCCCCCCAAATTTATCCGCTTGGAAATAACCAGTGAAAATGGGGAAAAGTGTGATGATGGGACACAGGTACTGGGGGATGGGAAGGAGCTACTGGTTAGATGTTTGCTTGGAGAACTTAACAGAACTATTGCTAGACTTAAATACAAACACTTGTCATGTCGGTGATTTGCCATCTGTTAACTAAAGTATGATTAGAGAAAGACAATATATTTTCAAATATCAACAAGAGCTCAGTTTTGTTGACTTAAAATTTTTTTAAATTTTTCAGCGATATTATTGGGGAAATCTTGAATAATTTTAAACAATGAAAATGATATCATTCCAGAATATTCTTAGTCCTGTCACAGTTTTTTCCTCATGAAGTGATCTGGACTATCTCATAATATGTACATTCTGAGGATGGCTACCTCATTAACTTTCCTAGCAGGAGAGTATTTTTTTCTGAGAACTCTGACTCTCATCATTTAAATAAATAAGCAGCAATTCTGAATCTTAGCTGACATTCCTTCTAGCACTAATCTCTGTCTAGCTAGGGAAATAATTCCTGATGATTGCCATTTTAGGACTTGCTACATTTTTCCACCAAGGAGCAGTTTGATGAGACTGAACCCGCTACTCTGAATGGGCTGGATCAACCGGAACAAACCACCCTCCCAATCCCTCAGCTGCCACAGGAGACCTCGTCTTCTCTGGAGCAGGAGCCAGAAACTCACAGCCTGCATCTGCAGCCACAGCATGAGGAGAGCGTGCTGCCCACACAGAGCACCCTGACTGCCGACGACATGCGCAGGGCCAAACGCATCCGAGTAAGTAGGTGGCAGGGCCCCTTCTCCGTAGGTGCTGGCCTTCCTCCAGTCAGACAGCTTCCTGGGTGCTGTGTTTCCAGTCTACTCACTCTCCACTTGGACATCCTGCATCTAGCCTACCATAGGCTCCTTGTCTCGGAAGAAAGTACTAACGATTTCTCAGTGCCTGTGAGGCAGGCTGGAATGACTGGTCCAGATTTGATCAGTTTGTTTATGACACAGAAGTCTGGCTTTGGGCAGTTCGTGGGCTAGTATTGTTCAAGTAGGATAGCTCTCTGGTACTCTGAACTTACACATGGGAAAAGGAGAAATTAGTACATTTAATTATAACAATTTACATGTTAGGCCCGGCTAACCTGTGCCTAATGATAGCTGTCAGGTTAATTCTGGGTATCTGAATTTGGTTATCTACAGTTTCCAAGAGGAGACTGGTCAGTGTCGTTACTCATCAGTGCAAAGGGATCTGTGTCCAGGTTGATGTCTCAGGTACTCTCTACGTACCTGGGGGCGGCTGCAAGTTGAGAGCTAGGTTTGGGGGGTCAGTCAGGATCTTGTGTGTGACCTGCATCTTGACCACAGGCTGTGTGGCTGCGGGGCCTCCCGGCTTCTAGGGCAGATGTGCTTTATTTCTGTGTCATAGATAGCAGTTGAGTCTGAGTTAGGAGCTCAGGGGATGCACGTAGGGAACAGTGTGCTTTGTGGGCTGAGGGCCTGTGTTGACAATTTACATCCAGAAGACAATTTCTTGAAACCCACATCAGAGGCAGCAGGACATATAAAGACTTTTATTCTGTTAGCATGTTATGTGTAGGTGGAAGAGATGTTTTGTTTAACTTCCCAGGTTTTACAATTTCTAAATGGATGATTGATTTAGTGTAGGTTTCTTTTGATCTTATTTGCCTATAGGCTAGAAGGGACCTTGAAAAATAGTCCGTGCCTTCATGTTAAAATACATTGAAACATTTATAGTCACAAGATAGCATTGGAGGGCAAAAAACTCTGAGGCTGAATCTCCGTTATGAGTGAGGGTCCTGTGATGGAAATATAAAAATGTTGACTCTATTTATATTACTTCAAAAGCATGTATATACACACCTACATCTAAACCAGAAAGGCAAACAACTAAAAATAAAGACCTTCCTGCTCATCATTCTACATTATTTCCCAGCCCGCATTTCATTCTCTCGCTCAAGTACTATCCTTTCTGCTTTGAACATTCTGACCCTTCACTTAGTCCAGAGAAATGCCTCCTAAATTTAATTTTTTTTTTTAAGGAAGACACTGAAGTTCACACAGGTAGTACAGATATGGATGGACCAGCATGGTCTGTCCCTGTACTTGTTGCTTCCCTGGTTTTGGTTCCTGTGTCAAGGCAGAAGCCACCTGTCATGGTTTTTGGAGGTCAGACATAGTTGAGCTCTTTCCCTCTTCCTCCTCACACATTCTAAAAAGTAGGGCTATGTATTTTCCATCTTTTCTATCCAGATTGGTAATGACCAACTGAAGGGAAGTCTTCCAATCCACTTGGTAATGTAACTGTTTTTCTCTCCTCTAATGCTGCCTGCTCAGTTGGAGCTGCAGGTAGGTTTGTTTCCTGTGTTTCACATAACAGAACGTTATTTAAGTGTTTGCCTGACCTGCTGTTCTTTGCAACCTGTACTTACTAAACCCTGGTGGAAACGACAATCTGGTTGCTACAGTAAATGCAAATTAGTTAATGAATAACCATCATTTATTTTCAGATAGACCAGTGAGTAAATTGTGGACTGCAGAGTCCTCACACACAAAATGAAGGGCAGGACTAAGTGATCTCCAAGGTCCCTTCCAGCTGTAAAACGAGTGGAGTGATTCATGGATTGGTATTGATTCCTAAGTATGTGTTTGGCACTGTGCTAGGTTCACAGTATCATTTTCAGTTGAGTGCTGTCCTCTAGGAGCTTACATTCTAATTAGGGAGGTAATGCTAATGTAAGATGGTTTATATTTAGATGCTAAATTTAAACGTTGAGCCTATAATTGCAATAGAAAATTGGAAGAATGAAAGGCAAAGAAAGATGGAGTCGGAATAATTCAGAGATGAAGTGAGACTTAAACTGTCCTTGAAAGAGAGGCAGGAAGAAGGCACATCATTTCAGAGAAGGACAGTCATGGGATCACAGGCCAGGACACAGGCACGTGCTTGGCATGGGTGAGGGACAGTGCACATACTAGTTTGGCCCCAGCATGGGGTGCCTAGTGAAGGACAGTGGAGAGTGAGTACGTTGGGCAGGGCTGACCCACCAAGGACTTTGAAATCTGGGCAGAAAACAGGTGAGAGTAAAGTTGCATAAAAGAAAGAAAAGCCAACAAGCTAACATGATTGATTTCCTTTCAGTGTCAAGATCAAAATAGGATGAACGTTGATCAATAATCTAGGTATTAATATCAAACTTTGGAAACATTTTATGGTCATGGTCTGTAAAGAATCTGTTTTCTCAGAATTCACTTCAACATGACCCAAATCCTTCATTACAGATATTAGCAAGTATACCATTTTGGCTTCCTTGGAATAGCTTATATTCCCTGTAGAATCCTATCATTAACTGACTATAGTTCAGGATTCAGAAGTGCCATCGTAGATCTCTTTGTGCTGCCTTCACCATTTTTCATGGTTTCTTCTAGAAATGTGTACCAATTATAGCTCTAAACTACAGAAGCTATCTTAGAGTAGCTTGCAAGTGGGTGGCAGGGTTGGATCCATCTCAGCACTTTCACTCTTGAGTAATATGAGGATTACATTAGGATTATTAGATCAGAGAAATGCAATCTAGTTCTCGAGTACTTAGACAATGTTCAGGGCTCCATGGAAATTAAAAAGATGATAAGGACACAGTTTGTCGATAGAACAAAGAGAGTAGAGCCAGGTGGCTGCTGAGTTGAAATCAAGTGTCTGAGGATACTCATGCTAATCAGAGCTGACAGAAGACTGATTAGCATAATGGACCAAAGTAAAGCGGAGTTCAGGGTTTGGCACTCAAACCTTGAATCCCCAGTAGGACCAAGATCAATTGTTGTGCCTTTTGTCTACCCTTGGAAACTTGACTGAATTTGGATAAAGGAAATGATTCTTACATGCCCAAACCTCAAGATAACATTTGTCACCTTCAATATTTCTGTAAACTTTTAACAAATTGTGAGAGCTTTTATGTAAAGTGTCCAGGTAGAGTGAAAAGAGCAGGTGACCGCTGACCCATGGAATGGAGTGAAAGAAGGCTGTGCGGCTAATTGAGAGGTGCGCTGTTCTTAAAGATCTCTGCAGAGCTATAGCAAAGATCTTGAAATATTTAAAATTTTCTTATGAAATATATTTCATTAATTCTCAGGAATTAATGAGAATTAATTTATTGGACACTTCATATGAGCTAAGCACTTTGTTATGGGATCTAAATACAAAGGAAAATTAAAATGTCACCTTGAAGCAGCCCCAACCTTCCCAGCCCCGGTTGTCTTGAGAAGACAAAAGAATTGTTAAATACCTACTCAAGATAAATGAGTTGGTAAAATATCGCTCCTGATCTTGTGAGAAAAGCCCTGAGAAGGAATTTCTCAATTATATAGCAACTATGTTTAGAATTTTCACTAAATCAAAAATAATTATTTTGCTTTTCCACTAAGTGATTATTTTACATCATGTTTAGTTTAGAAGTTGCTGCTTGTAAATGGTTTGAAATTAAGGATTTAAGCATTGTTCCTTGTGCTTTCATCATTTCACAAATAATGCATTAAGCTTCTCAATTATTCTTCAGTTACTCTCGCTTGTAGTAGTATAAGCACACCCATTCATAGATATATTTTTCAGGAATGTCCACATCATACCTATCTCGAACTTTCCCTTTTATACTTTGAAACTTTGAGGAACTTATAAATGAGTCTTCATTATAGCATAACTAAAATATTGACTCTATGCTCTGTGTCAAGGATGATTATTGATCTGCTCTCAGTAGAGTGTGAGTTGTTTTTCCAGTAATAGTGGTGAATTTGCATGGAGAGGCCATATTCTCTCACTGAGATTCCCTATAACAATTGCATGAATTTAACAGATAGCTAATCAGCACTAGAAATGCAATCTGTGTCTGAAAAAAGGGTAAGATTGACTGGTTTAGACAAGGGGACAAAGTGACAGGCTTAGATTTGTTAGCATGGCCTTCTAACCAGTGTAACGAACTACCGACATTGAGAACTTCTCTGCATTTTCTAAGTAGGAAGTGATTAAACACATTCTATTTATAATGTGTACCCCTGAACAAACTTTCACATAAAACTATGCTCTTAATTTTGCTTTCAGTACTTTTACTTAAATTGAGATAAAATTCAAACAGCATAGAACCCATCCTTAAAGGGTTTAGTCCTAAAGTTGCACAGCTATCACCATTATTTAATTCCAGAACATTTCCATCACCCTAAAAAGAAACCCCATATCCATTGCCTCCTTTCCCCAACTCCTGGCAAGTACTACCCTTCTGTTCTTTTCATGATCTTTTTGGTTTGCTAAATATTGTGTGTGTGTGTGTGTGTGTGTGTGTGTATGTGTATGTGTGTGTGTGTGTAGAAGAACTGGAGTGTAGATTAGAGGTACAGCAGGTGAGAGGATTTACCAGAGACAGAGTGGGGAGCAGAACAGCTGGATTTACTGAAATACACTGCCAAGGGGAGCAGCGGGGTGAGACAGGAGAGGTCTACTGTGACATATGTGGGTTAGTTCCCTGGCTGGGGATTGAACTCAGGCCATAGGTGGTGATAGCACTGAGACTTAACCCCTAGGCCACCAGAGAGGCCCTGTTTGCCAAATGTTTTAGCCAAGCTTCAAATTCTTTCTCAAGTACTTTAGCAAGTCATGTGGAGCTGACTAGCTCCAGGGTCACTCATACATCTGTGACTTGTTGCAAGTCATTTCTTTCAAATTTTCAATTTTTATTCTACTCCACTCTGGGCTTTGCTTGCTTTATTTTTTTTTTTTATTTTTTATTTTTATTTATTTATTTATTTATACATGCACTGGGTATAGTCAGAAGCGCGGGAGGGTGAGAGAATTCACCAGAGCCAGAGCAGGGAGCAGAGCAGGCAGAAGGACCGAAGTACACTGTGAGGGGAGCAGCGGGCGGCAGGAGAGGTCTGCGCGCCACGTGGGACCCTCCTCCGGTGGCTGGGGAGCAGCCGGAGATCGAACTGGCGCTGCAGAGGCTGCGGACTGCTTCGCAACCCAGCGCTCAACTGCTGTGCCACCGGGGAGGCCTGGCTTTGCTTGCTTTATCATTCAGTCCTTTATTAGGAATATGCTTTTGAATGTTATTTAAATCCTTTCTGAATAAAACAACACTTTTTTTTTTTTTAAAGATTTATTTATACAAGCACTGGGTACAGTCAGAAGTGTGGGAGGGTGAGAGAATTCACCAGAGCCAGAGCAGAACAGGCAGACAGATGAAGCACACTGCTGAGGGGAGCAGTGGGTGGCAGAAGAGGTCTGTGCGCCATGTGGGACCCTCGCCTGGTGGCCGGGGATCGAACCAGCGCTGCAGAGGCTACGGGCAGCCTTGCAACCCAGCGCTCAACCGCTGTGCCACCGGGGAGGCCCAACAAAACAACACATATTTAAGTCTTAAAACAAAATACACCAAATGTTTGTTTTTTTCAAGATAGACTTCTTTGGAAATAGCCTCATTTTTAATCTCTTTGCCAGAAAAATCTTCCATGTATGTGTTCCAGAGTTCAATTTCTATGAAAAGTCTTTTTGTATAAATGTGTGAACCACTAAATAATCATACTTGTATCTGTCTTTCAGAATGCAGCTCTTCAGCATCTGTTTATTCGGAAGTCCTTCCGGCCTTTTAAATGTTTGCAGTGTGGAAAGGCCTTCCGTGAAAAGGACAAGCTGGACCAGCACTTGCGCTTCCATGGGCGGGAGGGGAACTGCCCCTTGACCTGCGATCTCTGCAACAAGGGTTTCATCAGTAGCACATCGCTGGAGAACCACATGAAGCTCCATTCTGATCAGAAGACTTACTCTTGCATTTTTTGCCCAGAATCCTTTGACCGCCTTGATTTATTGAAAGATCATGTGGCCATTCATATCAATGATGGCTACTTTACCTGCCCAACTTGCAAGAAACGGTTCCCAGATTTTATCCAGGTAAGTGTCTATCACTGATCATGTAGACTTCCGACTTTTGATAAAGACTCTTCAAATTTTGGAAAAGTGAGACTTCCTCTCCACCCACATGTTCATCTCTTCTTAGAAACAACTTTACTTAAAAAAAATTTTTTTTTGGTCTTCTAATTTTATTTTTTTAATTTTTTTATTATCCATAATAGTTTTTATTTAAAACATTTTTAATATTAATTTTTTTTGCATCATTGTTCATTTATAAACAATGTTTGCTTCCCCTCCACCCCTCAGGTGTAGTCCCCATAGAATTTCCTTCCCCAGTGCACCCGTGCACCATCACCTCATTCCCCTGTGCTCCTCCCTCCTTCCCTCTGATCCTCTCCCTCCTCCTCCCCTGCAGGATGTCTCTGGTTTATAATTGTTTTTGTTTTGTTGTGTTGTGTTTTGTATTGTTGTTATTTTTCCCCTAATGTCTTATTTGTTTCCCCTACATTCCTCCTTTAAGTGAAACCATCTGATATTTGAAACAACTTTGCTTTTGAGAATATTTCTTTAATCAAACATTTTTGATAAGCAAAAGATTACGGTAACCCTTAATTGTGCAAGTCAGATATGGGCATATAAACATTTAAGTTGCAGTACATGTAAAAAACACCCAGATCTAGTTCTAAATTTTCAAATCTTTCTTAATCCTTGCCAGTATCCACAATTCATAATGTATATAGATCCTGTGGAAGATACATTCCTATTGCCTGGGCTGGAAACTTTTACTCTATGCTACTATAATTTTTGTTCTTGCCTTCGGTCATGCATTTTGGAAGGAAACAAATAGAAAGTTGGTGTATAATATACTTTTGTATCAAGCATTGAATGGCTCCCTTGTACTATATTCTGGAACAAAATGGGCAAGGAAGAATTCCAGAATATTCATGATTTCATTTGGACTTCAAGTGATATTATATACTGGTCAATGAATAAGTAAATTTGAATATTCGGTGAAGATAGAGACTTTGGGGAATGACTCTCTCTTTTTTTTTCTTAAATTACTGAAATAAAAGATTAGGATTCAAACATAGTTTTGCTAGTATTGGGAATCTTGATAATTTTCTCACTTTATACAATTAGAAATGTTGCCTTAAGATGGACTCTAATGGCAAAAGAGATTCCAAAGATAATGGTGCAAAATTCCTTATAGCAATAGTTAGATATAACTCATTACTAAACCACCATCCACAGCTTTTTTATGTTGGATATTTATAACTAAGAGGTTTTTAAGGCCACTTTCCATTCTTTAAGTTATTTAAAAAGTACAGTCCCAATTAAAAGTGATGCTAGTGTTCTATTATTCTCATAAATGGGAACCAATTCATGTCTTTAGTTCTTTAAAACCCATTTTTATAGAAAGATGTGAAAGGACCAATTACTTAAAGGGGCTAAATTGCCTCTATACATATTGAGGGCAGGAAAAAGTGAGAAAGAATTATTTTCTGTTTTCCTATGGATAATTTTTGGCTAAATTCTTTAAATAAATCCAAAGAAGCTCTGCTTTTAATCTTAAAAAAATAAATAAAAAATGGGTTCCATGTGATCAAGGCTCTGACTAAGCACTTCTTCCATCTCCTCAAATCATGTGGGAGGTTAAGATTTCTGAGGCTTCCTGGCTACTCATGTTTCTTTCAGAATAGTCCATTTTACTGAGGCCATTTAT
>NW_023604847.1:0-31696 GCF_014898055.3 Talpa occidentalis | reverse complement strand
TGGTGCAGCGGTTGAGCGCTGGCTTGAGAAGCTGCCCGCGGCCTCTGCGGTGCTGGTTCGACCCCAGCTGCTCCCGGCCACCGGAGGAGGGTCCCACATGGCGCGCAGACCTCTCCTGCCGCCCGCTGCTCCCCTCAGCAGTGTACTTCGGTCCTTCTGCCTGCTCTGCTCCCCGCTCTGGCTCTGGTGAATTCTCTCACCCTCCCGTGCTTCTGACTGTACCCAGTGCATGTATAAACAAACAAACAAACAAATAAATAAATAAATAAAAACATGCCTCTTAAAAAATATAAAATAAATGTTGGTGGTAACCCTGATTCAGACAAGTCTATAGTGCCATTTTTCAACAGTATGTACTCACTTTGTTTTAATTTTTTTTAAATAATGTATAGTGTAAATATAATCTGGAACCAAACCTAACAGCATCTTCAAGGTGTTCCTGTAATTATATCCATGGTACAAAATTGTTGAAAAATATCAAATGGATTTTTTAAAAAGTGTAATTTACAATTATTTGCATCTTATTTAAATGCCTGCCCCAAAATCAGTGCAAATTTTTAATTTTAATTTCCCAAAAGATTACTCTTTAGAAATAACCTTTGAAATATGTTGCATTTGTGAAACAGAGCAAAACACATACTTCATTCCAATGTTTTCCTTAGAGAGTGGGTGTGTATGTTCTCATTCTCTGAGATTAAATAGTCCTGCCCAGACCAATAAAGAAAAATGGAATAGTTTATTTGGGAAAAACTCAGATAACTGAGGGCTGATCTTGTTACATAATGAAGTCAAAGCCATTTCACACTGTTTATCCACAGCTGGTTGCTGCACTGAGGTTCTTTGAATTCACTTCCTCTCAGCCCTGTCACCCTACAAACCCAGTCTCGAGGTTTGGGGACTATGAGGTTATGGCTCAGACAAAGAGGTTAAGAGGTTAAGAGATAGGCTGCTGGGTTTAATCCTTATCTCTGCCACTTTCTAGCTGTGACTTTGGTCCATTCACTTTACTTCCAAAGCCTTTGTTTCCTCATCTATGGAATATAATAATTGGGACCTCAAGGGAATGGAATGAAGATACAGTGAGAGAATCTGCTTAGAGCATCTAGCACAGCACCTGCAGGGTGCACAGCAAACTCTCCCCACCGCATCTGGAGAATGACAAAGTAGCCCTCAGTGGCCGCGGACACAGAACTAACCTCTACCCCTTTTCGCTCAGATATCTAATAACAATTCCTAAATGCAAACTAAACCTTAACTTTGCCAGACAAGTACAGTTGAACTTGCCGTAGATTTACAGAATCAAGGGACAATCTACCCTTTCCTACTGTTCCCCACCCCCAGCACAACTTTACAGAAGTGGCCTGGAGAGAACACAGGACTGAATGCTGGCTCTCTGCTACTCACCAGGAGAACTGGGGTCAAACCCAGCTGTCCGGAGTGGCTGTCTGTGTTCTCTCAGGTACTATAGGCTTCCCTGACACCTGTGTGCTGTCTATAGAGCATTGTCATTTACAAATGCCATTCCCTCACATGAACAAAAAATGCCAGAAAGCATTTTTTAAAGACTTATTTTTATTTATTTATGCATACAAGAGCTGGGGTGTAGGCCATAGGTGCAGGGGTGAGAGGATTCACCAGAAATAGACTGGGGAGCAAGACAGTTGGATCTACTGAAATACACTGCTGAGGGGAGAAGCAGGCGAGACAGTAGAGGTCTGCTATGCCATGTGGGTCATTTCCCTTGCCGAGGATCAAACTCGTGCCACAGTGGCTGGTGATAGTTTGATAGAGCTCTTTAACCCCTGCACCACCAGGCCAGCCCCACATTTTTTTTAAACTATGAAATGCTATTAAGAAAATTCAGTTTGCCTTTTGAAGGAAATCATGCTCTTTCTCCAGGTGGCTGTCACTGGTATTTTAGGAGATGTTAGTGCTGTTCCCTTTGGCTCCCTCTTGCCACTCTACAACCCGTACACTGACCTGAGCAGGTAGAATAACCTATTTCTCAGGCGATGGGTTTGGCTGCTGGGGTTCCAGGCTGCTGTCATCAGCTAATGTCCTATCACAGAGTCTGGGACTCATGCAGTGTGATTTCTGCTGAGGCAAGTCCTCTGCTCAGCACTGGCCCCTCTGGCAGACTGCCAGTCCTCCCTTACTCTTCAGTCGCTCCTCTGTATTCTCTTTCTATGTCCTCCCCAAAGAACCTGCTCCCTAGATTCTTTTGTCTCTCTTTCATAGCTTCTGGCCACCCACACTGTTTCTTCTGCCACCTTGAACTTGGCTCTGACCGGGAAGTGCCTTCCAGATTTGCCAGTCATGTGAATGTTGAGTTCAGCATGCCCACAACTTCTGCCTCCAAAGCTGCTGTGAGATCCATCTCTGTGGAAGACAAGACTGACGTCAGGAAATGGGTTAATTATTCAGCACACTACAGCTACAAGGTACCTCAGGGGGCAGCTGGCTAATGCTTCCAAGTCTATTTGTTGGCACCTGTTCCCTCTCCCTTCTCATTCAAAGTGTCCTAGAAGAGCTTCTCCATACAGAGCTGTGGATGAGTCTACTCTGACCTTTAATGAATAATCTTTAGTGAGCAAGACAAAGTGGCAGGGGAAAAAGAGGCTGATAAAAGAGAATAATTTTTCAGTCATCATGAAAAACCACAAAAAAGAACAATGGGTAAAGGGATATTATTCATCATTCATAATGTAATTTGTGTTGTGAGTAGTGAACTTGGAATCCCAAGGAGTGTGGTCTCCAGTGACAAAGCCCTATTGCAGGGCTCTTGATCCAAGGGACGTGGGAGGATGTTTTTCTGAATAGCTGAAGTTCAAGTCAGTACCTGCCGTGGCCACTCCAGTGCTAACTTGAAGCATTTATGTCATTGATAAGAGTCGATGGCATGGATCTGGGTGAAGTTAGGACATAATCTCAAAAAATAGGCCAGCTTTTATAGTTGCAATGGGATCAGGGCTGAGAAAGAAGGAAACCAAGCTAGGTGTCCTGACATAAACAGTGATTATGTTCTGAAGGGCTAGAAATTCAACAGGAGGAAAGTAATGCCAAAGATGGAAAAGGGAGGTGATCAAAGAAGATTTTACAAGTGGTTCAATAATTTTTCATTCATGATAATATTCTTAGAGTTATGTGATGATTTATCCCTCCTCTAAACGCTTCCTCAGTTGTGTGAGCTAAAACATTCAACTAACAAGAACAAATACTCCATCTTGTGGCCTAAAAAAAAAACCAGTTTCTTTCCCCAACCTGATGAACCTTGTCATCTATTCTGTCAAAGTGGTATTGAGAGGAACTGCCTTGTTATGAAATTCCTGAGCTCAGAGGATTCCCTGCCTGACTTATCAAAGGCATCAGTTGAAGTTTGTCATTTTCAAGCCAAGATTAATTTATTAACCCTTTAATAGCAGCTACACTATTTTTGCAGTAGATAAAGGGAGAACTATAAATAAATACTCCAATACTTATTAGTTTGGAGACTATTAAAAAAAAAAGTAATGGAGAGGTATAAAGTTACCAAGGAATTCATTTGGTAAACCTTTGTGATTACCTGTGCTACACCTCCACTGCTGGTTTGCAGGAGTAAATGAGGACTTGCCCTGTCCTAAGCTTAGGGTGCATTGGAGCTGGGCAGGTGTCCAAGATACGGTGGGAATATTCACAAGGGAAGCACCTAACTCTACTAATGAGTCAAGAATAGCTTCACAGAAGAAGTGACCTTTGAGCAACTCTCCACAGCATGGAATGAGAATTTTCCAGGTGGACAATGAGGGAAAGGAAATTCCAAATCAAACCAAGGACATTTGCAAAGACAGAAAGTCATGATACACACAGGGCTAGTAGCTCCAGTGTGGCTAAAGCCCAAACATTAGCAATATTACAAGGACTCTCAAAAGGCTAGTGTTCTCAGTTGATTTATTTTCTTAGTGGGATGTTTTTTCTTCTTTTTGATATTTCTCTCCAACTTCTATTCTCGGCAGGTGGAAATTGAGCAAAAAAAGAGTTTGAAGCCAGACTTTGAAAGAGAAGAAGTGGAAAATCCCAAGGAGTGTGGGGTCCAGTGATGAAGCTCTACTGCAGGGGCCTTGATCCAACAGTCACAAGAGGATATCTTCCTGAATAGCTGAAATTCAAGTCAGTCGCTGCCATGGCTACTCAGTGATGGGGACAGTGTATTGCCCTTCCTGTTGGCAGTCACCTGCACTTTAACAGGAAACTCAGAGGTGGTTGCTTGGAGAAGCTCTCCTCACGCCTGAAGCACCTGGCTCACCTGACTTTGGGGGCTTAGTTAACTCTAAGCCTCCTTGTCTGGCTCTGCTTATCCTCGGCACTTGGCGTGGTTTGATGTGACTTTAGAGTCAGGAAAAGAACCTCCCACATCAGTGTTGGCACAATTACCTTCTGATGTTCATCTGTCACTTACATGAGTTTCTGGAAAATAATTAGCTAAGACTCCCTCCCTGTAGTCCCTCTAGAAAAATTTCAGAAAATTACAAAACAAATTTCCTCTTTGAGTCTACCAGGCCTTTCATAGGTGACTCCATTCTTTCAATGTTAACACTATGCAGCAGATGTTTCTGAGACTTTCCACCCTGATTCTAGATTTCTGAGAGTGAAACACTTTTTCTATATAAGGTTTCAGTTCCAGGGTTCACCACCCTGCGCCACAGTCAACAAAGGGACAAGACACAGTAGGTTCCTTTTCCTTCTGTGATTAGCTCCACATTCTGCAAGAAGGGAAAGCAAAATTGAGCTTATTTTTCTTCATTCTTGGGAAAAGGGACATTAATTACCAAATTGTGTTCAAGTCAGAAGATCATTTCAATCTCAGTGAATTCCCAAATTCACAATGAAAAAATACAGGCCATTTCTGATTCCTGAAACAAACAGATCAATGTGTCCTGCCAGTACCTCGGGCATTTGTCAAGGGCATTCGGGATTTCTTTTTATACCTCATGGACAAGAGACAGTTGCATGTCTCTTTAACTCAAACTTTATAGAAAATATAAGCTGAAAAGATCATTTTAAAAAGTGTTCCTAAACTGAGCTTGAAAGAGATTTCCCCCCCCAATTCAGAGTTTGGTAATAAAAATGTCATAACACATCTAAAAGACAGAAGACCCTGGGATAGATATTGAGAAAAGCCATATTTTTCTAATGTTGTGAACATTAAATCCTCATTCCAGGAGCCCAGGAGTCTTCTTCCCCTTCATCTGTCCTGTTCACATTCTGTACCTCAGTTTCTGGTTCGTATCTTAGTGTTTTCTTACCATCCAAGGAACTACATTGTCCATCCCAAAGGAGACACCTGCCTAGTAATGTAAAGACAGCTTCTTTTTGCCTTCCGGTTTCTCTTATGAAGAAAGCACCTTATTGGATTTGTAGATGACACATAAATAGACAATATATCTAGTGTTGACTGACAGATTCAGGATTAATTTAATCAGTGAACATCCACTGAATTCTAACTCCATACAGACACTAGGATATAGGAAACGTTATATTTTTTTTAAATACCTGAACATAAGACTGAAACTAAAAGGATGAAATTAAATAGGCATTAATGAGGACCCTCCTATTTGGGTTTTTCAAATGCAACACTCTTTTTAAGTACCAAGTGGTATGCTTGTATGTACATTTGCAAATGTGTGTTTACATGTGTGTGCTGATGGGAAGGGGGTTGCAAAGTCCAGGTTTCATCGCCATTCATACAGAAATGTTTTCTTAGGGAAATGTGAGTTCAGTTTTGAATCAGGATTCAAAATTGGCTATTCACAGAGTTAATGCTTTCAAGCTGTGTTACCAGAAGTCCAGGGAGCCCTGAATGCTGCATTCATCAGTCCACATCTGTGTGGAGGGGTGGGTTCAATACCATATTTTAAGAGAGATATTAAAAAACTGATTAAGTCCAGAGGCAGGTAACTAGGGTTTGAAGGATCTGATTATATAAGGAACAGGGAAGTAGTTCCCCTGAAGAATAGAAGGTATAGCTGAAAGGAGAGTTCAGAGAAGGAGGGAAAGATGTAATAATTGCCTTTAAATTTCTGTTGGGTTCTAAAAAGGAAAAGGAATTAGACTTCTTCCACATAGCTTCAAAGGGCCAAAATAGGAATAAAGAAGAACTTTATGGATGATAGATGTTTGCTTCAATATAAGAAATAGTTTTAGAATAAAAATTGTTCTAAAGAAGAGTGGACTCTTCATAAAACTTCATGCTCCTGCAGATGCCCAAAGGTTAAAATAACTATTTATCCCAGAGGCTATAAAAGGAACTCTTACGTTGGATTTGGGCTGATGACTACCAAGATCATTTCTATATATCAGGTTAATCTCAGTAGTGATAGGACTCTCAAACTTGTTGTCTTTTTGACAAGTGACTTTTCATGCTCTTTGAAATAGAATGTGGCCCCCAGAGGACTGTGTCAAGTGAGGACTCCAAGATGTATTCCTTCCCTGTTGCTCTCAAGTCACATGAGAGGTCCTCATAGAAACATCAAGATGGGGTGAAGAGTTGGCAAGGTGAAGGTCATCCCAAGGTTAGCACTCTCTCAGGATCTCTGCCTTCCCTGCTTAGCATCACATGTGTATTGCTTATTGGACCTTTTCCCCATTGGTTAATTCTCATAGCCTTTGTGCTTTTTTTTTATCAAGAGCTCAGAAAATCCTTTCTATGCTGTCTACATTCACTAAGCACATTATTAATCTCAAAAAACCTGTCACCTTGTTTTCTTCAAATTTGCTTTTTCTTCTTAGGAAACTGGTTAATGTTAGCATTTAGGGGCTCGAGGGATAAAATACTATATATATATTATAGACCTACATTTTCTGCTAATAACCTACATAGGAAATACAGTTGGACAAATTACCTTTTTAATGTTTAATATTTAAACATTATATTATCAATAATGTTCAAATATTAAAAGTGAATTAGTTTTACCACCACATGGTATTACTCTTAGAATACAATCAGATGTCACATGGTATCAAGAGCTGTGCTTTCTTTTGATTCGAGTGGCTTGCTGTGTGACTTTATAGCAAAAGAGGGTAGGAAACGTCTGCCAAGCCAGAGAATATGCAGTATTGGGAGGGATGGGAGGCCATTGAGACCTTTTGCCATCCTTGCAAATATAGTACTAGTGATTTCACATCAAAATTTTGTGTTTCACTTACATTAAACATTATCTGGGCAGGTGTTTGTTTATTTGTTTTCCTATTTGGTCTTCCACACCTGTCTTACTTTCTGCATTATTGGCAGGACTTCACATTTTGAGAATTTTTTCATTTTAAAGTATTTCTTATTTGAAATAAGAGTTATTCCTATACAAATATAGTGGGTAAAGGCAGTTTATTTCTCCTAGAACTTCACATTTCCAAGAAATATTTCTCTGAAGGCAAGGAATATATCTTGTTTTTTATTTTTATTACATAGCCCAAAACTCAGAATACACAGGTTTCAGTCACCTTAAACCCTTGTTTATAGGGCAAACATTAATAAAATAAAGGGAAATAATTTGGTGTATATCAAATTTTCACTAAAAGAATACTGACCTTAATACCTTAGGACTACTTAAACCCTAAGTTGTCATCAAGTATTAAAGCCAGCAAGGCAGCAAGCTAGAGTACTTTTACTTTCTGGAGGACTTAAAATAATTTTTCTTGCCTTTTATTCCTGTTTCCACTGTCAGTTAATGACTAATTGTCATCACGTAAGCATTTAAAATGCAGCTGAATTTGAGCTACAATGTACCTTAGTCATATTGAAAAACATATTTGTGCCCAAAGAGAGAGTAGCACAGATACTGTCCACAGTAGATTATTGATTCAGTTTTGATCCTGCAAGTCAAACAGATCTGCAAGCTGGAGGCTTACCTATTGGAATGATGAGCAGGAGAAGAAAGTGTGTGATAGAAGGCACAGCCATGCTAATTGAGCGAGGTCTTTGTGTCCCCCACCTTAGCCACTGACCATTGTCACTGTTACTTATTTTGTCACCATGGTCAGAGTAAGGCCAAACCTCATGATGTAAGATCAAAGTTTCTGATCTGATTTGTGTCTCATAATAAGTTTTGCAATGGGAAAGCAGACGATGATCTGAAATGTTTCCTAAGAGCCTTGAGAATATGAAATTGATTGGCGTAGGAAACGCCACTATCTAAGCTACTTATAGAAATTCTCTGTCGGTAACTTTAACATTTCTGTGAATGATAATGGTAAGTTAATTCTAGCATATCCAGAGCTTAGGTCATGTCTAGAATGCCATTTAACAGGATATTCAGACAAAACTGACCTCAAAAATTAAATTTACCAAAAATATCATCTAGTAAATGAGTTATCTCTAACACCACACTACCAAACCCATCCAAACCATGACGGCTCTTTGTATAAAATTAGTCATGGCATTCTTGCCAAGTTCTAAAGAATTTTTCTAAATATTTCCAATGTCTCAAGTGCCAATTCCCTACAAATCACTATTTCTTAATTTTACTCTTTGTAAATGAAACCCGCTTTGGATATTGTGATGCATATTTGTGTATTTAAAGAACTAGAAGTGAATGACATATATAAGGCAGACATAAATGTAAAACAGAATGTGTGTGTTGGTAATATTTTGCCATGCATTAACTAAAGCAGGAGGGTGGAATCTTTGCTATTTTCCAGTGTGCCTTAGCAAATCAGATTAAGTGTCTGGTCCTAAGTTTTTGTTTTAAGAATTGAAAAGATAAATGTAACTCTGGACTTGAAATTATAGACCTATGAAGGTGGAAACTATCCATAGTAATGTGTTTGGTAGTGCTTGAGAGAAGCAAATAATAATTATATGTAATACAAAAAATAGATTCAAAAACAATTTCAATATGAAAACAAAATATAAAGAGATGACAAATACAGTATTGACCACCAAACCTCAAACTACTTGAATTAGAGAACATCCCTTAAAGTTAAAAGTAAGGAGCTCTAGGAAAAATAAAAGATTACATTGCAGGCATAATCAATACAATTCATAGGATTCAGCAAGTATTTATCAAGAATCTGGTCAAAGTGCTGTGCTAGCAGCCAGCTTCCCTAAAGGGAACAAAGGTTAAACACAAGGACACTGAGTAGTCATGGAGGGAAGGCCATGAAAACTGGGATTTTTATGCATCCTTGAAAGGGACACAGTCATAGGGACAATCTCCACGTTTATTAAGTGACTGGCTGTTCCCTACTGGCCTTCAGTGACTCCACTGAACAAGTGAGGAAAATGGACTAGCTTCCTTCTGGGCCTTTCCAACTCCACTTTTATTGGTTATTTCCCAAAATATTCTTTGGTACCACTATCACTGATTCTTCATGTCAATGGGACTCTTCACATAGGCTTACAAACCAAGATAATATAAATTTTCAAGATTAGGAAAAGCTGGTCCCTCTTTTCTGGTATCATCTCTACCCTTTATCATCTTCCAGACAACAGTAACACAGAAAAACTCAGCAATCCTCTTTTTTGTAGTTGCTTTCAAGCATAGATTAAAATGGAAGCTAAAAAGAACAGTAAAGTTTAGTATAACCAGTGCTCAGGAATGTTCTCCAGCATCGCACAGCTAAACAGTGGCTGTGAGTCCCCAAAAGGAATGTTAGGATTTGAATGCTACTTGAAGCAGAAGTAGGTCTAACCCTCCCTGGTACTGAGGCCATATTAGGATGATCACTGATTTATAGATGTGTCCTTTCATACAAAGGACTGCAGAAATTGAGTGGGTGAGGGGGAAACACTCAGTAAACATGCTGGAACTGTTTGTCAGTTATGGCAAAATGAGATGCAAGAAAGGGCTGGACTTCCCTATCCTCACTGTGTCTTAGCAGCATGAAATGAATTAAAAAAAAAAATTAAACATGTACAAACTACAAAATAGCATCTCCTTTGTGGTATACGTTAGTGTAATTTTAGTTTCTTTTCTGGTTGTAGTTAGAGTTGGTCAAATGAAATGGATCAGTTCCAACCAGACAGAGCAAAGAATTCCAGAACCTCTTCCTGTTCAGTCCCATGCTCTGCTTCGGATCAAACCCTCCAAACTGGTTGTGAACATTTTTAAAGTCACACTGTGACTGGAGCCTTAAGCACCTTTGTCTGGACTCGTGCTTCAGGATCAGCGACCCCATATGCTATCCAAAGGGACCCGTTGTGGGAAAACAGATAGGCAGTTAAATCCTATTAGTAACCTGTTGGACCAAATGGTTTGAGGGTTTGGAAGAAAGGCAGTGGGAGAATGGAAGAATATTGAATGGTGACCCTAAGTCAACATTTAATTAATTTTTGTGTCCTCCTGCCAAAAGAATCTGGAGAAAACTTTGCTATATTCAAGAAATTAAACAGAAACTGTTGTAGTCAGGGAATGATGAAGAACAACCACTCCTCACCCTCCACTTTTAAAATGTCTATAGAGAATTTTAATTCTTAGGGATAGATGGACGCCAGATCCAAGGAATGATTCAGCTGATCCAAGGCTTGTATTTTCTGTCATCATCCACCCTCATTTGATGTCACTTTTTTTACTATTGTGATTAATTTTATGTAAAACCAGTCTGTGTTAAAAAAAAAAAATACGTGCCTATGTAATAAAGTCTACACACTGGCTAACTATAGAAGAACTGAGGTTTTGTTTTTATTGTTCTGCTGATTACCATTTGTAAAACCATTTTGTGAGCTACGAATATGAGCAATTAATAAAAATGTTTAAGCAAAGTTCATCACTATGCAAAACTTAATGCAGTCAGGCATAAGGAAAAATAGTATTATTAAAAAGGCCCATGAGGGGCCTCCTTGGTGGCGCAGTGGTTGAGCGCTGGGTTGTGAAGCTGCCCTCAGCCTCTGCAGTGCCGTTTTGATCCCCGGCCACCGGCAAGGGTCCCACATGGCGCGCAGACTTCTCCTGCCGCCCGCTGCTCCCCTCAGCTGTGTATTTCGTTGGTCTGCCTGTTCTGCTCTCTGCTCTGGCTCTGGTGAATTCTCTCACCCTCCCATACTTCTGACTGTACCCAGTGCTTGTATAATTAAATAAATCTTTAAAAAAAAAAAAAAGGCCCATCACCCAATTAACACAGTTTTCATAAACTGAAAAGCTAATAAGTGACCCACTATCCTAGTTAGGTGTATCACCTACATAATTTAGTTAATTCAAGATATATGTGTTGCATTCCTATTTTGTGCCCAATTCTATGAGAAAACAAATGATACAATCCTTAAGGTTGTCTTGACAGTAGTAACATATGTTAGTGAGAAATATAAAAGAACACGTAATAAAGAAACATACCTGGGCCTCCTTGGTTGTGCAAGGTGTTAAGACACAACCTATGAAGTGCCTGGGTTAGGTATTTTGGAGTAGGGGAAAGATTATAGAAAGAAAATAATTTAAGGTTTTGGGAAGTAAACAATGCAAGACAGAAACAAATTTGTGTTTTGCTCAGACAACTTATTGCAAAATACAGATATTTACAAGGGTAGAATGCAGACCAGTTCAGTAACCCTTGTCATTGAGAAATTCTGTCCTGAACAGAGCGTGTAGAATTTTGCAACCTCGTCAGTATAAGATTAACTAATGTTAGTAACTGATATCAGGTGGATAAAAAAAGTGTTAATAGCCAAATAAAAGCACACAATTTTCTTAAGCTAGGGATTTGGAAGGAAACTCTTCTCCTTCCCACTATTCTTCCACACCTACTGCCCAGAGTCTTTTTCAGTAAGTTTTTTTTTTTTTTTTTAATTTATTTATTTATTTATACAAGCACTGGACACAGTCAGAAGCGCGGGAGGGTGAGAGAATTCACCAGAGACAGAGAACAGGCAGACCAATGAAGTACACTGCTGAGGGGAGCATCGGGCGGCAGGAGAGGTCTGCACTATGTGGGACCCTCGCCAGGTGGCTGGGGATCGAACCGGCGCAGCAGAGGCTATGGGCAGCTTCGCAACCCAGCGCTCAACCACTGCGCCATTGGGGAGGCCCTTTTTGAGTAAGTTTTAAAAGCTAATTGTCTAGGTTCCACATTGTTACACGATTTTAACTTTCTAAGGCCCCTCCTTTACCTTTAATATCTATGCACAGTAACTACGCGTGTAACTGAATCCAAGCATGTGCCCTGATGTTCCTCTGCATTTGAGGGAAGAGAAATTGAGGGTGAGAGGAAGTGAAGATGAGAATTTAAATGTCCTTAGTCTCATTTGTCAGCTCTGATTCCAAATTTCCCCCAGCTTCTTGATCATCTCCAACCATTTCCTCTTTTAATCGCCATGCTGGGCAGTTTTCTGTATTCCCAACATAATATCAGTTAACATTTATGTAGTGCTTATGCTCTGATGCAACCTCTTGTACTAAGTATTTCAGATGTATTATCTCGTTAATGAAGGCAGCCCCCTCTCTCCGTTCTGCAAGGCATGAAATAATCAAGGCTGTAGGTACAGCAGTCAATGGTGAGGATTTACAAAACAGGAAAGAGCTTAAAACTGAGTATCAGACTGTTCCTAAAGACCATTGCTCACACCCCAAGGAAGGAATCTTTATGGATTACCTTTCTTTTGCAGCTAATGGAGCCAACTCTTCAAATTTTCAAACTGCTCTTTCTGACTGCTAAGAGAAAACTGAAAATTCTAAAATCTTAGGATTAAATTCTAAAGTCAATCCTCTTGAAAACCACTTAAATTCCCCATTTCATAAAGTGTAAGATATGTCTTTTTTAATGAAAGTCACTCTATTACCCTCAGTTTTTTCAGTTTCTTCACAGAGGATGCTAACCAAGTCATTGTCACGAAAATTCTCAACCACTTCAACAAAGTGTACCAGTTCATGGTCAATATGGGGAAGTTATTAAATGAGTCACACAATTATCCCTTGAGTTAATTGTTGTGAATGCAGATTTTCAGGCTTGACAGCATTCTTTACTTACCTCATGGACCAACCACGCAGAGTGGCAGACAAAAAAAGTTGAATAGAAGTATAATGGGATTCCACTATACTTTATTATGTGACACAATTTTAATTCCACTCCATGGCATCCTGCCATGGGCCCACTGAAGTATCTTTCTAAACCAAAGAGAATTCCACTTTAAATCTCCACGAATGACTTACATAAACCCTACCTTTTTTCTCTTGACATCTCAAACATTGCAGGGAAATTTTTTTTTAATATTCATTTATTTATTTTGTAGAACTGGAGAGTGGGCCAGAGGTGCAGGGAGTGAGAGGACTCACCAGAGACAGAGTGGGGAACAGAAAAGTTGGATCTACTAAAATATATTGCTAAGGGGAGCAGTGGGCGAGAAAGAAGAGGTCTGCTACGCCATATGTGGTTAGCTTCCTGACCCTGGATCGAACTCAGGCCATAGGAATGATAGCACTGAAATTTAACTCCTAGGCCACCAGGGAGGCCCATCTTTCAAAAATTTATCTGTTGGGCCTCCCTGATGGCCTAGGGGTTAACTCTCAGTTAGATCCCCACTCTGCCTCTGGTGAATTCTCTCACCCCCTGAACCTCTGGTCTACTCCCCAGTTCGTTTACCAAAAAAATAAATCATTGAAAAAACAAAAATTTTGAAAGGAGCTATAGTCAAAATATGTGTACTTTCTTCCCTCAACACTGCTAATCTAGACCAAGACAAGAACTAAATAAAATCTATTCACTTGTTGAGAGTGAATTTCAGGGTCCATAATATTTTTTTCCCTTCTGTTCTTCTCATCCCTTCTCTTCTTTCTCATTAATGGCCATAAGTCCACAAATCCTACACTAATCTGGTAGCAGTGGCAGAGAAAGGGACAAATCTGAGGCTAAAGTGATTGGTCTCTTTTTAAACGAACCCTTATTTCACATCTCATCTGCTGGTTCTCTATTTTCTATTTGTTGAGTTTATCCTCATTAGGAAGCAAAAATTAACCAGGAGAAATAACTTTCTTGTTATGTAGCAAAAGCACACCAAAAAAATATGAATGAGCAAGTATAACTCAAAATGCAATTGACTATGAATGAAATTCACTCTTGTGTTTTAGTATAACTTTCTTGTTATCTTAAAATCAATTCTCCCTTTCACATCTGAGCCACTGCAGTCTGGAAAGTCTCAGTTGCTTTTCTTTCTTTTTGCAAGGCAGGTTGTTGCTCTCAAGAATGCTGCAAGAATGTTAATTCTCCTGATTCACTGGGCAATACGTGTTTATCCCCCTTTGCTCTGTTACAACACTTTTAATAAGGAATGGAACTGCAGGAAAAAAACAAAAAAGCTCAGTACAATAGCAAGGATACAAGTACTTGGTGACTAGACTGATTCGTGGGAAAAGGAGGAAGAATTAGCGATTTAGAAATGCTGAACCTGAATAAAAAGGATCTTTAATAGTCTACCCCTCTTAATCTCTCCCTCAACCCCAAGGGCTATTGCTGTCTGTCTCAGCTCCCACTCAGCACCCTCCCAAGATTGTCCCTGGGCTGGGGCAAGGGGAGAGAAAGAAGGGTGGAGGAGAGGGTTAGCAGCAAAAGGACCAGCTGGGTTCTTGGTTATTTATAGAATGAGGGATATTTTGTATCATTTAATTAATTAAAAAATGGAAAAGTAAAAACAAATGCTGTACCTGGTCATAGCTATTCAATGTCTTCAAGTAGCCTATCTAAACCCATTGTTTTAAAATAAAAAGTTGCTATTAATTTTGCTACCAAAATACCAAATGAGTTGCCCACCAATTTATTCTCCTGAGATTTTTAATTTTGAATTCTTTCAATTCAAAATAGCCAAAATATCAGTCCACTGCTCAGTTTGGGAAAAGCTAACAATAAAGTCTATGTGATTTCTCCAACATAATATAAGACAGAAATGGCATAACCAAGGAAAAAGAGCAAAACATCATGACACCTACCCACAGAGGTCACTCATAAAAGGTCATTAATAAAAGGTCATTATTAATAAGAGGGCATTAATAAAAGAATGAATGGCCCTGATTTCTACTCGAGATCTATGACCTTTTTTCACAAAAATGCCAGCTTTTGTGAAGAGTCCTTCCCTTTCACCTTCTTTACCTCCTTCTCCTTTTCATCATAATTTGTTGACCCTCTTGTACCTAGTCTCTTCTCTTAATACATTTCATGTCTCTAACTAGACATAAAACACAAAATACATATTCTCCACTTCAAAACTTTTTCAAATGAATTTCATTTAACCCATACATTCCCTTGTTAGCCCAACACGCTTCCCTCTACATTATCCATCAGTGGCCAGCACTCTGCAATGTGCTGGCTTTATATGTGCTACTTCATTTAATCCTCACAGCAACTATTAAATAGATAACATTACTGTAACCGGAAGACCGGAATTCGGGCCACCTGTCACCGCCAAATGTCAACAGAGACAGGATTTGAATCTTTAAAGTGAGCTTTAATCAGACAGCCGGCAATCTGGAAGACGGGGGTTAACACCCTAAAGAAACCACCTTAACATTTCATTTCCAGCTGCCTTTTTTATAGTGAGTTGAATAAAGACAGTTCAGCAGCAAGCAGGCCTTCACTGCTGCCAGGAGATTGCGATGTGTAGCCCACAGAGCTCCTTATCACCCTCCTGGACACCTGGCGTCAAGCCCATCCCACTGTGCTGAGGCTGGTCTTCAGATAGCCTTGGCTCCCACACTCCCCCAGACGTGTCCTTGGGCTGGAAAATCAACTCAGAGCAGGCAGGCCATAAACAATACGTGTGTGCAGATGTCCTGCTATACCAGCCCGATCTCCACCCCCTCCCTAGCCCCTGTCATTACTGTCCTTATTTTACAGGTTAAAAAAAATCTAAGGCACAAAGAAATCTATTAACTTGTTCAAGATTCATAAAGCTGATGGGGGATGGAACTTGTCTGACTCAGGTGTACACTCTAATCTGGGTACTGCTCTGCCATCTACAGGAGATCCTGAGTGGGTCAACTCAGCTCCAGGTGATAGCAATGAACAGCAAAGTCCTCTGTCTAATCAATATAGTAGTCACATTTGAAGCGCCCACTCTAGGAGGTTTAAAGGATCAAGGTAAGTGAAACATGGGCCAGTTCCTCCAGTGATACCCTGTTCAGAAGACGGTTTTGATAGCAAATGCACACTTGCCCAGGCCCCAGGGCAACACACTTGACATTTTTGAATGTCAAGTTTGAATTACAAAAGGGTACCCTGCTTTCTGGGCTGACAAAGCCTCACATCAGAGCACAGAGAATAGTGCAAGGAGATCAAGCAAGCACTGGAACCTACCTCTACCTTCTCAGAAACGTTCTTTTGTGTAGAGAGTGGATTCTTCAGTTTCACAGTTGGTACCCACACTATGAGCTTATGGAGGTCTATTCTTCAGATGTAGATAAGATTAACATAACATCTGAAGCTTAGAATTTACAAAAAACACAAATCTATTTGTAAGGAAATACTGGAGTAGGAGTTGAATGTTTAATATTTCATTTCAGTAACAATATGGATAAAAGGCAGGAATGGAAGTTAGTCTGTAGGAAACACTGTATAAAGTTATTCCAGTGGTAAAGAGTGGATGGATGAATAAATGGAAAACTAAGGAAGCAAGGAAGACCTATGAAGGACCTATGGAGGAAAAAGCGCATCCTTAATATTGAAACTTTAGGAAAAGGTGATATGCGGATTGTAAACCAGCACATGCAGAAATGTTCTGCAGTGCAGTTGCAACAAGAAATATTTTATAAGCACTTATAAAGTCTCATCAAAATAATATTTTCCCTATCCTCTGATATTATCATCATCCACATCAGCTATAACAAACATTTAAAGAATTCTTAAGATTAGCAAAATACTTGGTTTTAGTCACCAGTTATCTCAAAACTATATTGTCATTCTTGCCTTAAAAAGAATTAAATAAAAGATGATAATGTATAATGCAAGGTACAAAAGACAAGCACCAAATAAATGGTTTTGAAAAGATTTTAGAAAACCTGGGATGAAGTTAAATGGATTATTACAATCAGGGGAAAGATTTAGAGAAGAGTTGTGTTTTGAGCTTGCTCTTGAAATAATAGGGTAACACTTCAAAAGACAATGTGGGGCAGACAAGAAGCACTGGAATAAACCAAGTATGGGGAACACCATCATGTAAGTAAAGTAGGAAGACTAATGTGTAACTGATGGTAAGAGTGGAAATAAGAAAAATGGCAAGCTGTATTTTCTCAAAACAAATGCAATGAACAGAAACTTTACCAGTCCTGCATATTCTTCCAGAACTTTCCAACCACCATCAAATGCTGGAGTTGATTTCCCTACTTCTTTGTTCTGGGTGGCTTATGTCTGCTCCAACTTATAGAGAACAGTGGAATGGGGCTCTATGGCTGCTAAGGCTAACTCACGAAAGGACACAGCGTCTGTGAGGTTTTCTTTCAGAACACTCACCTGTGGAGTTCAGCTATCACGTCTGGAGGGAGTCCAGGCCATGTGGAGAGACACATGCAGGTGTTAAAGATGACAGCCCAGCTGTAAGGAACTCAGATGACTGCCAGAATCAACCACCACATACATGCACAGAGATCTAGATGATCCCAGCTGTCAGACTGAGTCTTCTAGCAGAGAAGTCACAGAACATGTGATCCACATAGTCCATGAGCATAATAAATGCTTGTTTCAGACAAATACATTTTGGAATAATTTGCTTCATAGGTGTAGTAACTGGGACACTATTAGTGAGTGACTCCGGGTGCCCCATACTGTGCTGGTACCTTACATTTAATATCAGTTATCTATTCTGTGTAATAAACCACCTCAAGCCCCAGTAAATTATAACAATAGAAGTTTATTGTTATAGCTCACACATCTTTATTATTATAGGCATTGGCTGACCTAGCCCAGTCTCACTCATTGTCTAGATGTTGACTAGAAGCCCTGGTGGGCTTGCTGGGGCAATTTAATTAGGACAGATGTGCTCTACATGTCTATGATTCCTTCTCTTGGGACCAACAGACTGGCTTGGATATGTCATTTTCGTGGAGAGGCAGCAGCAAAGGAACAAGAATGGAAATAGATAAGACTTCTTGAAGCCTAACACTAGAAATGGTGACTTCTATTGGCCAAATCAAGTCAGATGGCCAGACCCAGTTGGAAGAGGTGGGAAAATAGGCTCCACCTATTTATTGCACTGCAAAGGCAAAGGCAAAAGGTGTGTTCATAGGGAGGGGTGAAGAATAGGAACTATTAATTCATCTATTACATATTTCATCTTTATAATTATCCACTAAGTACCATTATTATCCCCATTTAATTCATTTCATTGACAAATAAACCAAAGTCCAGAGACATTAAATAATGTTAGTTAACAGAAATTCTGGTGAGACTACAGCTCTTTCTGGTAGCTCATCACCCCAAACCATCTAAGAGATGGCATTTCAGAAGACGTCTTTGTTTTATTCTTTTAGCTGCCAGATCCCCAAATGGGTGTGGGAATTCTGGCTCCCCAAATATATTTTTTTAATTATTTATTAATTATGCATACAAGAACTGGGTATAGTCCAGAGGTGCAGGGTAGGCTGAGAGGTGGTGGTGGTGGGAGGATTCACCAGAGATAGAGTGGGGAACATGACAGGCAGATCTACTGAAATACACTGCTAAGGGGAGCAGCGGGTAAAACAGGAGATATCTGCTGCTCCATATGTGGGCTAACTCCCTGGCTGGGGATTGAACTCAGCCCACAGCAGTCATAGCATGTTAGCACTGAGACAACCTTACATCACCAGGGAGGCCCCCACTCTTCCTTACTTAAACTAATTCCTCATCTTCTTTTAATTGACCCTCAGGATCACAATCTCAACACGCCTCATGTGCTACTAGAAGTCCAAAACCTTTTTACCCTTGTACCCCAATTCACTAATGAATATGATCTCAACTCCCTAAAGCTTTTCTGTGTCCTCTGAAGCTCATGCCCTGCCATCAGTCTTTATCTGTGACATCCTCTCTGAATATTCCCTTAACTTCTGGAAATGTGCAACCCCGGTTCCCTGACTGAAACCTTTAACGCCCTAAGGCACTGCTTCCGCTTCTCTTCAGTCCTCTCAAAAGGATGTGTGTTTTTTATTATACTATGTCTCTGGGCTTGAAGATGAGCTATAAGACCAGTATCTTCCTTGCTTCCAATACTTTCATAAATCCTTCTGCTTTCTCTTCAAAACTTAGATGCTTTGAAGTTCATGAGATCAGAGACTACAACCTCAAATATTGCTAGCCTGATGACCGCCAACTCTCTACTAATTCTTTGAAGATTTTGGCACCTAGCTGTCTATCTTCCTCTCCAAATCCTGCTGTTTTGGAAACTGAAATTGGCCCAATTAGTCTAGTTTCAGTACTAATTCTCTAAGGTATAATTTGTAGATTCACTAGCAGATTTGATTTACCTGCCATGATATATTTTATCAGAAAGCTGTCTTTACGGAATTCTCTGTCACATCAGAAGTCTATCAAGTTGATGGCATGTGAGTAAGAAGATAAAGTTGACAGATAAATCAAAGAGCATCTGGTCATTAGAATATTTTTATTAAAACGTCTGAGCGAGCACCTTCATTTTTACCATTTTGACCTGCCCCAAATCACAGCTGTTCAACTTGTAATTCAAGATAAGGCATATATAGTTGAGATATAAGAATCAGAGGAGGAAACACATGTAATTAAAAATGTTTAATATTAATTAAATTTGTAACACTATAACATTACTTTTTTTTTTTAAAGATTTATTTATTTATTTGTTTGTTTATTTATTTATTTAAGCATTGGGTACAGTCAGAAGTGTGGGAGGGTGAGAGAATTCACCAGAGCCAGAGCAGGGAGCAGAACAGGCAGACAGACAAAGTACACTGCTGAGGGGAGCAGCGGGCGGCAGGAGAGATCTGCACGCCATGTGGGACCCTCGCCCAGCGGCCGGGGATCGAACCGGTGCTGCAGAGGCTGTGGGCAGCTTCGCAACCCAGCGCTCAACCGCTGCGCCACTGGGGAGGCCCTAACATTACTTCTTAAGAATACTGACCATCTTCTTATTTCTTTGTAACATTTTTTTTGGTTGTTGTGGTAACATTGGTTTACAACATTTTATATAATTAAGGGGTACAGGCTCATACCTCAATAGATGTGTTATCATACCATACCCACCTCCAAAACCCCCATAATCCTCCACCATAGTTTACTGGGCAGTCTTCTCCCTTTCTACCTTCCACTCTGCCCCTCTTAACCATACACTGATAAGATTAGTGGGTTGAATTGTAGCCTACCAAAACAATAGTTTGAAATCCTAGTTAATCCCTAGTTAGTCAGAAAGTGATCTTATTTGGAAATAGGGCCTTTTTCAGAGGAAATCAAGTTAAAATGAGGTCATTAAGGTACATCTTCAATCAAGTAAATAGGATGCTTACGTAAAAGGGAAATGTTTATAGACAGACATGCACAGAGGGGAATCAATCTAAAGACAGAGAGAGAGTATCATGTAAAGATGGAGGCAGAAATTGGAATGATACAAGTACAAGCCAAATGATTGCTGGCTGCCACCAGAAGCTGGAGAGAGGCAAGGAAGGATTCTACCCAGAGTGTCTGACATTGTCCTAGAATTGGCATTACTGAGTCGATGGGCAGCGTATGTAACTTTGCTGTATATAACTGGGCACATCTGTGACTAAGCAACTTGATAAATTCCAACGGAAACATCAGTGTTAGTTTAAGGAGTCCTATCTCATAACAGCACATAATTATTATACTTCTATGTAATAACTATATTGTATATGTACCACTTGGAGTATCAAATTTGGTCAAATTTCTTGTGGATAAATTAATCCTCAACCATTGATAGCATTATTAAAATTTAATGTAGTATTGTACAAAGTGAGTTAAAAAGACCTTTCCCCTGATTTGGTGTTGACAATGTAGCTGTTACATATTTATCATTAATAATAAAAACATTCATCAAATACTTAATCATAGTACTTTCTAGTACCTTTGATCTTCCCAACAGTCATAGGTGGTGGCTATATTATATCTTAACAACACAGAGAAATTTAGTTAGTGATGAAGATCTTATGTAAAGTAATGGTAGAGTTTTAAGCCTGATTCCACAACAAATGCTCCAAACACAGTGTTATTTTTGCTGAGTCAGCACTAACTGTTTCTATATTTTGGTGTACAGAAAATTACTGTAAGACATGGACCAGCAATTTCAACCTATAACTTAGAAGAGAGGAAGAGAAATTTAAAAAAAAATAAAAAAATTGCACATGTGTAGAAGTACTTTGTGTTGTCCACAATTTCTTCTTACATATTGCATTAAATATTATTGCACACGGAAATCAATTTTTTTTTTGCGTGAAGATCTAAAAAGTAGGTGAAACATTGAAATAGTGTGATTTTTTTGTGTATTCATTAGTGCTTTCAGTGTCTTAAATCAATGTTGTGATTTTTCACTAGGGTATACTTGAGATAGAACAGCTTTCCTCTTTACTTTTGTGTCCTCCAGAGTGCCCAATACTACAGGTAACTGGGTAAATATTAATCCAGCCCTCAAGCAATGTTGCAATTTAGGGTTTGTAAAGAGAGAGGCAGGGGAACTCAGAACCTCCAGGGAGTTTCCAAGTTTTAAGGAGGCCAGGCTGAATTTCCTGCCTTTTCAACCTAGTAACACTATTTCAGTATTAGGTAAGACGCAATCAAAACAAACATTTTATTAATCCCTTTAGGAATAATTCTGTGGAGGGTAAATTTCACTGATTCTTTCCTAGGTCCCGTCTGCAGTGATTTCAAACCTAGTTGATGACAAAACACTCGATCAATTAGTTAAGAATACAGTAAGGAGGAAAATAGGGTATAAGGCCAAAGAGTGCATGTACAAATAGTTGGGCGTGTATATAAGGAGATAACAAGAAATCTTCTTAAGGCAATAAGCAATGAAACTTAACAGGAATATCTTTTAATTTAACTTTTTCCAGCTCATGATCAAGGAACATTAAATGAGTTACAAATGTTAAAGGAATCATAATTTCATATACCAAGAACACTGTGATTCCCCGGGAATGTTGTTTTCTCTAAAATGTCCCCACACACTAGGCTAAGAGCTGAGAAACAAGCGTGTGCTGTGAGGAAATAGCGGATCAGATGGTGTTAAAACTCGAGGTTATTAGGCAGAATTTGACTGGCACTTGGGAACATGGACATCTTCAACCCGCAAAAATTATCCACAGCTTCCCAGTTTGTGTGTTCACAGCCTCGGCTCTCTTCCTCCAGGTCCAGGCGGGTCGCATCTTTCCGCCCTCTGGTATCAAGTCTGATGTCCTTTAAATCTGACTGCAGCCGCACACAACTTGGACATTCTGCTTTGCTTTGCCTTTTGGGAATAAACTCCCTCACTCATGCAAACTCCCTCACTCATGCAAACCGGGTCTCTGGACATTCCTAGGGATAAGAAAATGAGATGCATTCTCTGTTGGGCGTGAAAGATTGACATAAAGTGAAGTTCAGAAATTGCACCTCGGAACATGGACATCTTCACCCCGCTTGCTCGCCCAGGGAGCGGTCAACGAGGTGGAGGGTGTAGGGTGGGTGTAGGGTGGGTGTAGAGTGGGTGTTTGAGATGTCGTTACTTGCTGAGCGAGTGCAGCCACGTTATTTCAAAACCAGAAAATGCTACCGCACCGTCACAATGCAGTGTGGCTGTGTGTGTGTGTTTCCATCAAAAAACTCATTTCCAGTACTTGGGTTGCCAGGGAAGTTTAGTTCAAAGACTTCAACAGCTGCACTGGCGGAGGAAACACCTCAGTGGGTTTCAGGCTGTTATTAATTTTGCAATGTGTTAACAATGGACCCAAGTTAGCGTTCATCTCCTTCAAGAAGGCGCCCAGGACGCCGCAGGGCTTACTAGGCCCACCCTCCGCGAGTGGCGCGAAAGCCCCGCGGCTCCCCGCCTGCCCCAGCTCCCGCTCCGAGATGACTCCGCATTTAAAATTCGGGTCTGAGTCCCAGCGCGCGAGGGGCCGGAAGCTCGGTCACGTGACCACCCGTCAGCGGCCATTCCTAACGAGGCAGCTGCCGCCGTCCCTTCCACCTTTCCTAGCTCCTCCAGCGCGGGACCGCGGAAACCCCTGACAGGAATGCAACCCCAGCGAACTCGGGGCTCCAGGGCCACCAGAACGCACGCCTTTCCCAGCCAGGCTTCGCCAGCTCCCCGTTCCAAAGGACGGACGGGAGACTTCCGCCTGGCTGCCAATTACGTGATCGCGCGAGACTTGGGCCAGCGGCGGTCCCACTTCTCCCTTCCCACCCCTCGGCTCCGCCCGCCCGGCTCTCTCGACGGCGCGTGACGACGCGGCCCGCGGTGGCCTCCTCACGCGGCTCTCGCGGTGTCTCGCGCTCAGCCCCGCCCACTGCTGCCCCCGCCCTTTCCGCCCCTCCCTCCCCCTCCGCCCTGTCTCTCGGCGGCAGCGGCGGCGGCGGCGGCTCGCGCAGCTCGTTGGCTCACTATATAAAGGGGAGAAGCGGGCGGACCGGACGGCTGGAGCTGCAGCCGGTGGCGGCAGCGGCGGCGCGGGGAGCGGCGTCCGGTGGTGGTTTCCCTCCTTGGCGCGGGGTGGGGAGCGGGCAACGCCCCCCGGACCCCCGAAGGGTCGTGGCTTTTTTTTTGAAGGGCGATTCTCGAGGTGTCGCGCCGCGGGAGGACGGCCCCCGCCTCCTCGCCGCCTCGCCGCGCCGCGCCCCGCCGCCCGCCGGCCCCTCACGCTCCGATTTTGTTTCCCCGTTTTCCCCCCGTTTCGCGGGGGCTGGGGGCACCCCCCGGGCGTTTTGGCTTTTCTTTTTCTTTTTTTTTGGTTTGGACCCTGTTTTCTCGGGGTGGCCCCCCTCTTGTTTGTGTTGTGTGTGGAAATGGCGAACTCGGCAAACACAAACACCGTGGTAAGGACGTGGCTCGTGGCCGGCGGGGGCTTCGTTCCGGCGGCAGCAACGGCCGGCCCGGGCGGGGGCGGGGACGGCGGCGCCTCCCGGCCTCGACTCTCCTCAGCCGCCCGCGCGGCCGCCGACGCCGCCGCTTCCCGCCTCGGGCGGACAGGCCGGGGCGGCGGGCGCGGGGGGGCGCCGAGGGCTCGCGGCCGCGACGGGCGGGGCGGGGGCGCCGGCGGGGCTTGGGGCCGCCGCGGGGCGGTCCGGGCCGCGGAGGCGGTTGGGCCGGGGCGCCCGGGCCGGGCGGGCGGGGACCGCCGCGTCCCCCCGAAACGGGCCCGGCCGCGCCGGCTCAGGAAGGGCTCCCCGAGCCGCCGCGACCCAGAAACCGCGTCTGGGGAATTGGGCGCACCCCCAGTTCCCTCGGGGGTGCGCGTGGCGTAGCGGCAGGCTCGGGCCCCTCGGGCTGACTCGGGGCGCTCTGGCGGTTGTGCTTAGGGAACCTTCACTGGGGCCATTTTATGTGTTAAAAAAAAAAAAAAAAAAACCAGGACGAAGGTTGAAAAGCACTTCTCGGCTCCTTCCGAATCGGTAAAATGGCGAAGGGGAAGCAAACCCCCATCGTGTCCTCGACGAGCAAAAGCACCAGGACCTGCCCCCCAAGGCCGTCGGTGGCCGCAGCGCCCCCGCTTTCGTCTTTGCCGTTTGCCTCCTTTGCCCCCCGTTTGCCCCTTTTTGGTCACTGGCGCTCACGTAGGTTTGCAAAAAGCAGTCACATAAATAACCGTTTCCGTCTCCACCGCAGTGTGCTCACGAGTCCACCCCACGCTCTGGTTTTGATCGTGACAATAAAACACGCTTTCGCCCGGCCCCGGCCCGGCTCGGCCCGGCCCGGCCCGCGGAGCCATCATGGCTGCGGCCGCCCAGCCTGCCTTTGCGCCCCGCGCCGTGTGGGCCTCCTCCCTTTGGCTGCCCTGTTTATATAGAGCCATTGCCGCTCTCTAATATAGACTCTGCCAGGATGGGAAGGTGCTTTTCAGGCCTACGTCACCGCCTCTCCATTTAAACACCAGATCCGGCTTTAAATAGTGAGCGCGGCCGCGCGGGCGGGGAGGTGCTGCTCCCGAGGCGAGAGGCCGGCGCGAGCCCGTGGGGCTCCGGGTCCTGCCCGCGCCCGGGGCGCGCCCCGAGGGGGCTGCCTGCGGGGTCCCGAGTTTTTGTTTTGATGCGGCGGCTGGGATTTGCCATCTTTGTTCGGGGGGTGGGCTGGGCTGGGGTGGGGTGGGGTGGGGTAGGGGAACAGTCGCTGCCCCTTCCTGTGTTGAAAGAGCTCGAGCTCTAGCACTTGGGTCTGAGGCTTTTTGTGCTAGAAGGTGCTGCTTGCCGTGTTGTCGGGGATTTAAACGCGGCTGTCTTCGTCGGTGGCTGCAGAGGGCTTGGCTTCGATAGTGTTTTCGTTCGGTATTCGGGGAATGTTGGAGCTACAGCTCCTGGTGTTTCTTTTATGTTTTTCTCTGATATGTTGGCAATAATGAAGCTTTTCAAAGAAATAGACGAGTGCTTAACGCTTCAGCACAGGGCCTGATGTCCATAGTAGTTACGGGTAAGGAGAATTGTGAGTAAGGAGAGTCAGGCGGTTTAGTGCAAACTGGACTAAAAAATTAAAATTCTAAGCCGGTTTTTTTTTTTTTAAATTGCATTGTATGTTACTATGAGATCCAGTATAGAAATTAATGCAGCAGTTTTTCAGTATTACACCACGAGCCTTGAAAGGAACCTTCTATCATTTGATAATGCTACTGCTAATGGTCCTCTAATTTTATACCTGTTTTTAAGTCTGCAGTGTCTGCTTTTTGAAAAGCAGGACAGACTTAAATTATTTTGTATACAGTGATTTGGAAATTGATACGTCAAAGTGTCCATGTATCCACATATTTTTAAAGCCAGTATTTGGAGAACTTTAAGAACAGTTCTGCTGAATTCTTTGCATATATAGTTCATAAAGAATAATTTTCTTCAACTGCACTACTTGTGAATCCATTAAATGGCCGAGCTGTTGGTTAAACACAAAAGAAAAATGTTAAAATGTGCAGGCTGGAATCATTAAATGTGGAGGCCCAGGAGAAAGCACAGTTGTACCTATAGATGTTCTTGGATGTCCGAGAAGATTTTTAGGGGTGACTGACTGGCTGAAGCACCAAAACAACAGCTAGTTGCTATAAAAAAACCAATTTATGTTTTCAGTATACTACCAGTTTAATATTAGGCTGCCTTTTTGCATTGTTGTAAGGAGTCATTATTGGCTAAAAAATTTTCTAAGTGCATTATGGCAAGTCAGTAGTTAAATCACTCTAAATAAGATGATACCTAGTCAGAATTCGAAGGTTAAAATAAGGAGACACTGTAAAGACACACATTTTTGCACATGAATAATGTTCAGAAAGGCAGTTTGCCAAAATGAAAGCAAGTTAGTGGAACCCCCGATCTGAATTATTTTTCTGGTAGTAATGAAAAGGAACGGTTTTAAATAGAGGTAAGTTGTACAGGAACATTCATTTCTGTTTTTGAGGGGCCAAGAACACATTTTCTTAAAGAGCATTCCCCTGTGATAACAATGTTGCTGCCGATAGAGATGCTCCTGAGACTTTTTGTGTGAGGTTTGCTAATGAGAGTAAGCCCCTGATTTTATTGGATAACCAGTAACTTTTACCTTAAGCAAATTATAAAACACAATAATAACAAAGTATTAAAAGAAAAAAGCTGTTAACTTTAACACTCATGATGGCTAGGATTTATAACCCGTGCAATTCTAATTTTATCACCCTGACATTAAACCTCTTTTCTCTGACATGTTAAAAAATAGGGTATGGGCTGAGCAAATTGTTCTGTCTCCTGCCTTTTTTTTTTTTAAGATCTATTTATTTATGCATACAAGAGCTGGGGTGCAGGCCAGAGGTGTGGGGGGTGAGAGTATTCATCAGAGGCAGAGCTGGTTATGGAACAGACAGATTGACCGAGATACACTGCTAAGGGGAGCAGTGGGCGAGTCAGGAGAGGTCTGCTGCGCTGTGTGGGTTGCTTCCTGGCGGGAGGGGGATCTAACTTGTGCTGCAGAGGCTGCAGACAGCTTTCATAGGTTGCATCTTAACCTCTTGCGCCACCAGGGAGGCCCACTTTTTGGTTTTTTTAAAAATACTTCATACCTTTTAAAGTGCTTTCACATTTTTTCTTACATTATCTTTCTGGAAGTCGCCCCCCCTTGGCCAAAAATAATAGTAACCCAAAAAAATACTCTTCAGAAAAAAAATCTTGGCTGTTCACCATTATTTTCCATAGCATCATCAAGTTGCAGTTTACTACCAAGCAAATGACTGCCAGACACAAAGTTCTGTGGAGTCTTAAGATACTCAAACGAAGCAAGGAATGATAGGAACCAGATATAGCAACCCATAAAGCTATTATTGGATCACAGGTGTTTTACTACAATGACATAGGAAATCATAACTGGAAATTGTATGAGCCTTATCTGCAAAAGGATCTTTGTGTATGAATTGCATTACATAGTCTTAAAACTTAATAAAATAGGCAGTCATCAAATAATCCAGTTTAAGTCAAATGATATTTATTAGGCTGTCCCTGTCTCTAAAAATGTGTCTTCTAACATAAGTTTTAGATGGTTGGAAAATGATTATTGTGTTTTGAATTTGAGGAAATATGTTATACTGTTAATGTGTGGAAAGCGTTCTTTTTCAACAGTTTTTCCTTTTTCCTTTAAAGCCAAAATTATATAGATCTGTGATTGAAGATGTTATTAATGATGTGAGAGACATCTTTCTGGATGATGGAGTCGATGAACAAGTTCTGATGGAACTGAAAACTGTGAGTTTTCCTTTTTAAAAAAGTTTAATATTCATACCTTCCTTTAAAAAAAAAAATACTCTTCAGCCAGAGACGGATCCTTAATTTTTCCATAGGATAAATGTTTGATTTTGTTGGAGGAGGCAGTATAATAAGTGAAAGTTGCTAGGTTTAAATTCCTGCTCTACCACATATTCTTTCTCTTACCTTAGGCAAACTATATTTTTGTTTCCTTATATGTGGGATGAGAATTGGTTGTACTTACAGGGTTGTTTTGAGGATTAAATGTAATAACCATATAAAATGCTTAGCATAGTGCCTGGCAATGGCATTAGCTATTATTAATGGACAGTTAAAGTCTACATTTTATAGTCTAATTACTTGACAAACTGGTAAGGTGTTTTTTTTTTTTTTCCCCTTTTCCTCTTTTTATGGTCTTAATGCACCGAGACTTTGTAGGGTGTTGTGGAGATTGAATAAGTTATCAATAAAAGAAGTTTACATTCTTGAATGATTCTTTTTGTGGGCCAGATGTTAGGTTTGTAATATATTATGGGAACTGGTGGTCTCTTTCTGATATGTCCTTGGATTTAAGCAGAAACGTTTATGTATTTAGTTTAGCTTTTGTGTTCTGGTGTTGTAATGACTCATGAAATGATTCTTGGAGTATGGTCCATGAACTTCTGGGGTTTCTCGAGATTCCTTCAGGGGGGTCAGTGAAATTGGCTAAATACCCACATCTGATTTAAGAATCAGATGTGTTACATGAAAAAGTTTACCAGCCAATTCAGCTCACAGCTCAAGTATACAAGTTATTTTCCTTGAGATAGTTGTTCCATATGTAGCAGAAGTGCTTATGTATCTTGCCATTTTGATGCAATGCATTGTTAGGGTCAAGATGGGATTAGTGTTGATACTAAGAAATGCAGTTATTTGATATTCTATAATGAAATGTGTTACTACTCAAATCACTGAACTCATTTTTTTGCAAATGAATATATAATGTTGCAGAATTCCTTCAAAATGAAAGATAGATTTAAATCTTAGTATAAAAAGTTGATTGGTGTATGATTTTGTATTCAATATTGCAGCTCACTTTTAAGAAACCTTAAATAGTTTTTCCTTTCTCAGCTACTTAGCTATGTTAATGTGTAACAGATATATTGTTATTTTTAAACAATTTGGTAAACATTTTAAAAATCTTAGTTGTAATTTCATAAAACTCTTTAAGGTCCTTGATAATTTTTGAAAGTGATAAAAAGGATCTTGAGGTCAAAAAATGTTATAACTACTAGCTTAGCAATTGGGTAATTGTGCTTCTTTAGAGCTAGCTACAAAAATAGCACATGAGTGAAACCCTATGCCATTTCTCCATCTAACTTCACAAGGCCTATTCCCTCTAGATCCATCCATGTTGTTGCAAAAGGCAGGATTTTATCTTTTTTATACCTGGATTGTATTCCATTGTGTGTATATATACCACATCTTTTAGACATCCTTGATGGTCACACTTAGATGGTTACAAGCTCTTGGCTATTGCAAATAATGCTGCAGTAGACCTAGGGTACACATGTATTAGTGTTTTGGTATTTTTTGGGTAAATAACCCAAAGTGGATAGCTGGATGGCATGGAATTTCAGTTTTGGCATCTCATTATTTTAAATGAAGCAAATCTCACCTTTATTGTGGTTGATGAAACATCCTAGAACATAGAGGCATCTGTAGGCAACTTCTGTAGTTCTCAGTAATAATCTTCCCATGTGAAGAAGGAAAAAAATATGTATATGTATATAAATGTTAAGAGATGAGGAAATGTATATTTACCTTGACAGAAATCTGATAGTGAAGAGTGGGTATCTAAAAATACAAGGGAAAGAATGCCAACTCTGCGATGAGTTAGAAGAACAGCAATGTAAACTGCTCAAACAGCATAAAATATCTAAGGGATATGAAAAGAAGGAGAGATGCTTATTTTGATTCCTTGGTGTTACTTGGAGTGAATATTTTATAATTAATGTTTTGTTCTTATAATGGTTGCCTTGTTGTTCTGTGACCTTATTTAGAAGGCACATTTTTAGAAAATCAGTTCCAAAGACTTAACAATTATAGTAGGTCAACCTCATGATCATCCCAGGTTATTTACTCTAGCTTTTCACTAAGCCGGGGAATTGATTTTTCCCACTGTACTCAGTGGAATAAAGGTGTTCTTGCCAAAGAGAATGCGCTGCCTTTGAGATCAAATAGCTCCACCTGTGAGGAGAGAGCCAGTGCATGTGTACATACATGTACATGTTTTATAGGTCATGCACTGTTTTTTTGTTAATGGTTAGTTTTTAATGATAAAAATTGTGACTTACCAGCTTTGAATCTCCTGTTTTGACCATATTCCCTGGCATGTGTGATTTAATTGAATTGGTTAATAACAAATGTGGCACCAGAATCTTACTGACCAAAACAGTTTGGGGTGTGTGTGTGTGTGTAGATATGTATGTATTTTGGTATGTGTGTGTATATATATATATACCTATGCACACAGACGCTTTGTTTTAAATGAGACAGACTCTTCTAATTTGAGTTGTTACTATATTTAAAAATAAAATTGTTCCTTTTTCTGCTTGTGGTGTCTCAGATTTGTTTCCTAAGAAACTAAGAAGTTAAATTCTTCCAGAATGTAAAAAAGACCATCTTATTCTCGATCTCGCACCCCAGCTCCTGCAACACAAATGCCTAGCACACTAGGGTTTGTGGGGTACAATCCATACAATCATCTGGACCGCAGCTACAGGCTGGTATGGAACCTGGGCACTAGTAGCCGGCCATAACATTTGCTGGTATTATAATACCCAAACGCCCAAAGTCACCAAATAAGTTATTAATACCCTACATGAGGTGCATCAGAAAGGTCTAGACCAAGTAAAGGCTTTCAACCCTAACAAAGTTGTGGGAGATGAGCAATATTATTGGTGGTATGTGGCAAGATCTTACTGATGAAGAAAAGCAACAATATTTAAACAAATAGAAAGCAGAGAAGAAAAGTACAATGTATCTATGAAGGGCTGTCCTTTTTTCCCCACATACCTTGCATACATAAATGCAAAAAGACATGTAGAAACTGCTTTAGCAGAGAGTCAACAGAGATAGTCTCAAATGCAGAAAGAAGTTCTTTCCCTGAGCACTCAGCCTGCTGAAGATCCAGATGATTATGATGAAGACTCTTCAGTGAAGCATATAGGCACTGCCCATCCAGAGAAACCATTTTCTCAGATGTGGTGCCAGATGTCCCGGTCAGTTGATGAAAGGGCCAGTCCTGAAGGGTTCACTAGCAGAAACTGGAAGCTGAACATAAAATAGAAGAACTCCAGGAAAAGAAGGAAATTCCTGGAAAGCACAAATACATTTAACAATGAACTGAAAAGGTGTGGTTTGAAAGTAGAAGGGGATGAAGAAAATTGCAGCTGAAATTGCACAGGCAGAATAGCTTGCAAAAGGCAGGAGGAAAGGGAGAGAGAGGCAGCAGCGCACACTGAGCACAGTCAGGGCAACATGGATCCTGAGGAAGAGCACGGAGCTAATAAGATTGAAGAAAAGAAAGAAGATGAGAACGTGCCACTGGGGACAGAGGAAGATACATCTTGAAGAAACGATGGAAGCCAACAAAATGGTGAAGAAGGCACCTCTTCCCGAGGACAAGGAGAGCAAGCAGGAGGCGTGGCAGCATGGCAGTGGCAGAGACCAGTGATAGTAATACAGGCTCAGAGAGTAACAGTGCAGCAGTGGGGAGCCACCAACAGATCCCACACCGAAGATGGGAAAGAAAAAATTGTTACCTTGTTTTATGTGTTCTAGCAATAGATAACTTTTAAAATGAAACTCTTTTTTGAGCTTAAAAATATGGTTTAAACTAAAAATGAATTTGTTATTTTAATTCTTGCCACTGAATTTCTCA